>NC_142806.1:4545994-4615994 GCF_049724085.1 Artemia sp. Qi Xiang Cuo
ACCCTTAACATTGTCTCAGTATTATAGATAATATTGCTTCAATTGGATTAAGAACTTATTTTTACTATATTCGTAGCCACTTTGGCAGAAGTAGTAATCATGAGCTTGATGAAATAGCAAGAAATGCTATAAATATTGACCTGTCAAGTGGGAGCCCATTCCCGATTAGAGATATTTACCGAGGGAAGCTATCAGATATTAATTTTAACAAGAATAATCCTATCCTTTCCCCCTTTCCCAATAAGTATTTTTCTAAAATTTATCATAGAATTCGTTCTGGAACAAATGGACTAAATTTTCTTGCATTCTCGTATAAGTTCTCTAATTCAAGTGGTTCAATTCCCCTGTCCCCTCTTTGCAGGCATTGTAATATGAATAATGAAACAATTGACCATTGCCTATTTGAATGTAATATGCTGACGTCTGCACAACATACCTTGCTTAATGTTTAAATGCTTCAAACACCACAAAATCTCACTATCACCCAAGAGCCTAGCCAACTATACCTGCACACAGAGCATAGAAATCGACATCTATCATCTCATAATTGAACTCCTAGAGTCGAAAGATCTACTGAAAGATATCTGAAAATATCTAATAATTATGAGGCAATCAAGCCAGTAGCTCTTTAGCCCACAGAGTGAAGCAAAAGGAAAAGGGCTAAATAGTATTACTGAAAAGCCCGCCTGCTGTTAAATAGAAGAAGAAGAAGATTCCAGAGACCATACCCACCAAAATGCAACCTTATAACAACAACAACAACAGCAACCTCAACAACATCAACAACAACAGCAACCTTATAAGAAAATTGAAATAAATTTTCTTGTGAATTAATATCGCTTCTAATCTGAAGTTGTACCAAACCAATCCTGCTCAACTTATCCTCAGAGCTATACTGTCGTGTTTCTCCTCTCCTTAGTTTGGTGCAGACAGTTTGGTATCATTCTATTTTCCCTTCTTGTTTTAGTTTTTTTTTTTTTTTTTTTTTAAAGCTTTTTACAATAGGCAATGTTTAGAAGTCATCCAAAAAAAAGTCCCACCAGATCCCAAATCAAATTCCAGTGAAAGTGCCATAGTGAAAGATACCCATCTTGGCTGGTCAAGCACACTATCTCAAAGTTCAAATGATAGCTCCAATTCGGAGAATAGGACAATGATAAGTGTAGGGGCTAATGTAACCATAAATGATGATAATGGGTTTCAAGAGGTCCTCTCTAGAAGCTCTAAAAAAAGGAAAAAAATCTCCCCAATCAAAAGCATTTCCCCTCTCCCTGTCCAAGATCCTCCCTCCAAAAACTTAGGAATTTACCTTGAAATTACTCCTACTACCCCCTTTGAAATAAAAATGATCACTGCAATAAGAGTTGCAATTTTTAAATTGCTAAAATCAATGTTCTCTCTTAATATTAACCGTGATGGATCTCTGCTAATAGCTGTAGAAGATCAGAAATCAGCAGATACAATAATTAACCTAAAATCCTTTCTGAATACCCCAATTATTGCATCTAATTGGAAACCAAAACAATCACCAACAAAAATAGTAGTTTATAATGTTCCCCCAGAGATATCCACTCAGGAGTTAAAAGAAGGCCTCTCTGATAGGACTGGAAACACTATCCCAGTTGAGGATGTTACCCAACTTGGCAAACCTAACTCTAATGGCCTAAAAACTAGTAGATTCTTCTTATTCCCACTGAAGGAAAAAATTAATATCCCAGAAAAATTATTCCTATTTGGGCAAATCAAACCACACAAGGAATACAAACCTAAGCCTATCCAGTGTCAGAAGTGTCACAAACTGGGACACACGACAAACAAATGCAATGAAATTCTCCGAGAGTGTAGTAATTGTAAAGCTTTCCATCCTAATGAGCTGACAACTTGAAACAACACTCAGCCTACATGCATCAATTGCAAAGGCCCACATGAATCTACAAATAAATCATTATGCCCTGCATACAAGAAAAGAGCTCTAACACTCTAAATATCAACAGAGAAGGCCATCCCATACCCCTTTGCAGCAATGGAAGCAAATGCTGCCCAACAATACCAAATAAAGCCTGTAATGAAACCAACCAAAACCCCCACGTCAAACGCCCCCAATGCATCAAGCCCCCCATATAAAACACCATCTTCTAAGCCCCCTAGCTCAAATCCCTATCAGAAGAAATCACCAAGCCAACAAGCCTCCTTGTCCGGTGAGATGAGGTCAGCCTGGCCCCCCCTCCCAAGAAGAAACAAACCAGAAACACTACCAGGAATCAATCCCCTAACTGACAAACAGGATGCACAACCAAAAATACAATCCCCAAATATATGCATATTCATTCTAAACTGTAATGAAGTTCAGGCCATGAACATACATCAACTACAGAAAACAAAAATCGTTGCAGAATTGGCAAAAATCTACATCCCAGATGATATGCTCATTCAAGCAAAAAAAGATCTTGCTTTACTTTTGACAAAGCTGAACATTGATACACAGTCATATGAAGAATAAATCAACAACACAACATATATCAATACTCCAATGGAATGTAAGATCACTCACAGAAAATAAGCTAAATGAACTAATATCTTTTATGAACAATAATTCCATTAATACTGCTTGCCTCCAGGAAACTCATTTAACCCAAAATCAACAAATTAAGTCTCTGGGATATACTATCCTCAGAAACGATAGATCTTCAGAGAGAAAAGGAGGTGGGGTAGCTTTATTAGTTAAAAATAATATAAATTTTGTGGAATGAATTTTCCAGATTTTGAAAATGATGTTGATGTAATTGGTATTAGTGTTTGGCTGAATAATTTAAAAACCTACATAATAAGCTTTTATAACCCTAATGGCCAAACTTCAGATGCCAAGGATTTCTTTTATTATATAAATAATTCTAATATGTTAAAAAATATCATTATTTGTGGAGATTTCAATGCCCACAGCCTTTTGTGGGGGAATAAACCAGCAAATGAAGCTGGTAAATTGATGGAGCATATGACTTCAAATAATAATGAATTAGCTGTTGCTACCCCTCCAAACCTGAATACATATTTCAACCCCAAAAGTGGCAGATTCTCCACAATTGACCTACAAATTGTGTCATTAAATTTTTTGAACAAAATTTACATAAATAAAATTGATAGTCTATGTACTGACCACTTTGCTATAGTTTGCTCCCTAAATGAACCTGCTGAAACTTTATCTCATACCTCCAAATATATCAACACTAAAGCAAATTGGTCTATGTTTCAAAATAAGCTAAATGATGAAATTACAAGTTTCACCCAAAGTTCATGCATTTCTAACACAACAGCTGACACACATGCTGAAGCCTTGACATCTTTACTAATAAATACAGCTAATCATGCTATCCCCAGGACAGCACCTAAGAAAACATTCCCTAAACAAATTCCTAAAGCATGGTGGACAAATGAGTGCCTAAATAAATGGATGATAAAAAAGGCAGCTAGGACAGAATTCATAAAAAAAACATCACCTACTACATATTTTAAAAAATTACAAGCAGAATCTAATCTAAAAAGGACTATAATAGATGCTAAATATAAATACTGGAATAATTTTGCAAATAATCTCCAGAGAAACACACGAGCCAATTATACATAAAGTCATAAGCTACATCTGTGGGAAAAAGACTTCCCCCAACCCACTCCTGTATGAGCTTATACATAATAATACCCATTATGACAATGATAATGAAAAAGCTAACCTTTTTGCAACTCTTTTTGTTAATAAGCTAACATCAAATAATCAAAGCAAACTGTCCACAATTCCTATGAACCCAACTTACCAACCACACCCAGGATCTGAGTGCATAAGTAATCTATTTTATATCCAGAAATTGAATAATTCAATAAATTATAGTACGACCAAAACTAGTGACGTCTACGACAATACATATATTACATGGACAAAGAATCTCACCCCTTCGCGCAAACAAGAATCAATAAAGTATTGTTATTAAGATCGTATATTTTCCTTGTCCCCTTATATATGAAAAAGCTTATCGCTCCTACCAATACTAAAGAAAAATAAACCAAAAGATAACTCTGAGTCTTATAGGCCAATAGTGGTTACTCCTCTGAAGGAAAAAATAATGGAGAAATCATCTATCACAGACTCCTCTGGTTTGTTGAAAAAAATAATATGATCCCTCACACTCAAACTGGATTCAGAAAGAAAACACCACTCCTCAACAGATGCTTTCATTTTGCTAACAAATGCAATAAATGAATCTTTCTCAAAAAATAATGTCCTAGTTGCAGCTTTCCTAGATTTTGAAGGGGCATATGACAATGTGAACCACCAAATTCTTTTAAACAAACCTGCAAACCTTGGAGTACCCCCTAAGCTAGTATCTTTTATTAATTCCTTCATAGAAGTGCGAAGTTTCATTGTTTGTGTTGGTTCAGCCTCTTCACGCCAAAAGACAATAACCAAAGGCCTACCTCAGGGAGTAGTCCTCAGTTGCCTCCTATTTGCCCTATATCTCTGGGACATGAACCTACCCCACACGAATCTACAATATGCTGATCATCTGGTGCTATGGTCATCTGGCAACACCTTTCAGATAGCACAGTCAAATCTGCAAAAGTCACTTTTCCAGTTTGAAAAATTCTCTCAACATTCAGATTTACCCATTGCACCCACCAAGTCAAAAATAATCCAATTCCAGAAGATAATTCCAGAAGAAACTATTCCAGAAGATAATCATATTAATTACCTAGGTCTCATGCTTGACCAAAAACTTAATTTCCACCTCCACATTTCAAACACAATAAAAAAATGCTATAGAAAAACAATTATACTAAAAGACGTCTTTCCACGCCCTGGGGCTGTAAGGAGAAAACCTTACTCCAGTTATATAAGACCCCATATTGACTATGGGCTCATCGTCTATGGTGCATGTGCAAAGACCCAGATGCAAAAAATTGAAACAATACAAAATTATATAATACGTCTCATATTTGGTGTTAGGAAACCCACAAGCACCAAGTTTCTGCTTATGGAGAGTGGATTAACAACAATAAGGGAGAGACGTAGGTTTCTCTTGACAATACATCTTACAAAAATTCTTAAAAAAACTTAGTTCAGTTTTCTTAAAAAGTTCTTAAAGAGAGTTCTTAAAAAAAACTCTCTATCAAGCCTTGAGTTGCTGGCCTCAGCTCCTCAATATAAGTTGGACATTGACACTTATCATTGTCTCAGTATTATAGATAATCTTGCGTCAAGTGGCATAAAAACTCATTTTCAGTACATTCCTAGCCACTCTGGCATAAGTGGTAATCATCAGGTTGATGAAATAGCAAAAAATTCTATAAATATTGACCAGCCAAGTGGGAGAACAATTCCGATTAGAGATATTTACCAATGGAGGCTATCAGATATTAATTTTGATAAGATTAATCCTATCCTTTCCCCCTTTCCCAATAAGTATCTTTCTAAAATTTATCATGGAATTTATTCTGGAACAAATGGACTAAATTTCCTTGCATTCTCATATAAGATTTCTAATTTAAGCGGTTCAATTCCCCTGTCCCCTCTTTGCAGGTATTGTAATATGAATAATGAAACAATTGACCATTGCTGACGTCTGCACAACATACCTTGCTCTATAAACTGTTAAAATGCTTCAAAAACCACAAAATATTACTATCAGCCAAGATTCTAGCCAACTATACCTGCAGAAACAGCACAGAAATTATTATTGATCGTCTTATATTTGAACTCCTTGAGTCAAAAGATCTACTGAAAGATATCTGAGAATATCTAATAAATAAGAGACGACAAAGCCAGTAGCTCTGTAGCCCACAGAGTGAAGCAAAAAGAAAAGGGTTAAATAGTACTAACTAAATAGCCCGCCTGCTTTGAATTAGAAGAAGAAATAAGAAAGAAGAATATTGGAAGAGCCTAGACAACTATACCTGCACACAGAGCACAGAAATCGATATCTATCATCTTATATTTGAACTTCTCGAGTCAAAAGATCTACTGAAAGATATCTGAGAATATCTAATAAATAAGAGACAACCAAGACAGTAGCTCTGTAGCCCACAGAGTGAAGCAAAAAGAAGAGGGCTAAATAGTACCAACTGAATAGCCCGCCTGCTGTGAATTAGAAGAAGAAGAAAATGCCGAGCAAAAGTGGGATATCCTAAGTTGACAAGTAGGGTATAGAAAACCACCATCACTGCATCCCAAGGAGACCCTCTGAAGTAAACAATAACTGGCAGTTTTTAACAGTGGTTCCAAACATGGGCGTAGGGAGGGGGCAGGGGGGCATCTGCCCCCCCTAGACCTTCAAATTTACATTAGATAAGGCTGAAGACGCAGATGGTTGGAAAAGCAGTGGATAAAACGCCCTCCATCACACTATCAACTGCCCCCCTAGACAATATGCTGCCTACGCCAATGGTTCCAAATGAAAAGACCATTCCAGAACAATAGACTTCTTACAAGAGCTATGAGACTGAGTAGAAGAAATTGTTATTAGCACAACAAAAGTCATGATTATGAAAATATTGTTATATACTTTTAGAACTTTCTATATTTGTGCTTATCACAGCAATTGGAACTGTGTTCTTCAAATATCAGATTCGTCTGACATAACTGTATTATGTTGAACCAGCTGAAGGAGGAAAGAGTCTGTTTACAGGAGTTTCTGAGAAGTAGACTCTGACTGTAGACTTGGTTATAATGAAAGCCAGACATCTGATGTTGAAGGAGGAAGGAGGTGAGGGAACAGCTGAAGGAGGAAAGATTCATTTTACAGAAATTTTGGAGAAGTAGACTGAGACTGTAGACTCGATTATAATGAAAGCCAGACATTTGATGTTGAGAAAAGAGAGTAGCAGAATCAAAGCCAACAGTGTCATATAGAATTCAAACAATGTAGGCAGTCTGAAGCAATATAGTCATGAAACAAGACATAGCAGGTGATAAGTTACTTAAGATGATTGTTATTATTAGGAAGAAACAAGCTATCAGCATTTTGCAAACTTATCATGTTGGAAAGATAATTGTAAAGACAGTATTTCTAAGAAGTTTTTGAAGCAGGTCATCAGCAACCAATACAAATGCAGGTTTTCAGCAACCAATAAACCATCAGTAAGAATATTGCATAAACCTAGAATATATGCAAGCATTGATTAGAATTCTGGCAAATGATCCCCATTGCATATTGGCATATAATTATTAAGTAGAAGCAAATTTGCTTTATTATGCCTAACTGCCGGCCTAATTATCATCAATTTGTGTATGCTAAACACTGTTATAGGGAGATTACCTGTCACAGATTACCAGTTCAAGTCGCAAAATATACAGTCACAGCTTTCTGTCGATATTACAAAACCCATGCATAGATTTGCCAAAACAATAAAATCCAGCTGGAGTTGCATGGTCTCAAGAAGAAGGATCAACTGGTGAGTATCACACAACAAGAGTCTGCTGCATGCAAAGATTGGTGGAGTAGTAATTGTTGTTGGCAAATTTAATTGTCACTGTTATGGGAGTCAGCACAAGAGCTAGTAGCACCAATATTCACAGTCTTGGGGTTTTCTCATAGAACTTGTGGAAGAGTACGCCACCACACTAGAATATAGATTCCAGGCTCTGTCTAAGCTAGCTTGAAGTAGGATTCATATATAGCTTGGAGCATCACATTTCACTTGACATTTCAGAGTTTTGATGGTAAAGTCACTTGCATGAACACTAAAGTCCAGATCATAGCAACTACCTTGATACTATGAGATGGGTTGCACAAGCTACCCATATTGTTTAGCCGTCTTCCACTGACAGCAGATCTTCAGCTGCATTTTTGATTCCCATTTCCAGTAAGATGCATGGATTAGGCTGCTATTGGAGCAAATGATCATTCAAAGCAACATCACAAAAAGATGCAAGACCAGAACCATACTTTCCCAAAGATTTTTCCATATTTTACCACCCCTAAGGATCACACATTTGTTATTAATTCAACTTTTTTTTGTAGAAAAATATCAACTTTTTAGGGGATGGGACAACCAATTTCGGTATTTTTTTATTGACAACGAAAAGAAACAATATACGAAAATGTTTTTCAAAATATTAAAATAGATTAGAGGGGATCCCTTCCCCAAAGTGGTTTGTTTTTAGTCTTTCCAGAAGGATAGGGGTATCGCCCCATAGGACCCATGGGCAGGATGTTTAATTGGATGTTTAAGAGCATCTGTGGTGCTCAATCACAACAGCAACTACTGTATATCTATTACAATTGTATTTATATTTAATACAATTGTATATATATATTTTTTTATTTCTTGGTTTTAGATTTATTTAATTTTATGTTAATTCAGATTTTATCTTACTTTCTTAGCGTTGAAGACGCCTTGTTTTATACAGGTGAAATATCTGCATTGTCTTAGTTTGTTTTTTGCTTCTACAGGTCATAGTCCCGTTTGTTTGCTTCATCTTGAGATTTTTTCTCTCTGTTTGTCATTGTTAAAGATTTTACACAATTTTGACACGGTTGGTCCTAAGTCATCTTGGTTAATTAATATTCATTAATTTACTTTTTAGATAGCCAATCAACAGATTCCTGCAACAGATGGCTCTATTAATCAAGGTAATGTTCATGGTGCAACTTATTATGTGTCAGGTGACATGATCCAGGGCCAGGCTGAGCAGGCTGTTTCATTATTTGAAGTAAAAATGCCTGATGGGACAACGCAATACTTGCAGGTGAAGATACTAAGGATTGTTTGTTTACTTTTCTAAGGATTCTCAAAAAAGTTTTAGGAGTTTGTTGGAAGTATTGTGCTATGAATATTTTATTATTTATTGTATACAGTTTGTTTGGGAGGAGCGAAGGGGCCCCTTTGATTGATATTTAGAGTACAAGTTCCTATTTTTCTATGTGCATGTATATTTAAGAGTTTATAAGAAATTTACCTACACATCTGAGGAATTTTGACCCCCTCTCCTTCCTGGAAAATACAGGTCTTGAAATATAATAGACAGCTCCAGTATGAATTCACAGAGGAAAGCTGTATCTTCTTAAGCTGTTTGATTCCATATTTTTTTAAATGATTATTCATCCACGTTACTTTTCTCTTTAAATTTGGCGCCTATTGCTTAAAAAAAATGAATAACTGCACATGCAGGTTTTTTCACCAAGTGAGATTCACCATTTTTCTTCATTTTGGTACTTGTCTATTATATAAAACACACTCGAAAAGTGAAGTTTGGTGACAATAAAATATGATGAAAACAGAATACTTTATTAGCAAAATTGTTAAGGTCCTTTATGAATTATTAAATTGGGAGTTTCGGCGTTGGCTGACCGTCTCAAAGACAAAGAAAAATATCATTATTAATGTTCATTATTCCGCAAAATGGAGGAACAAACGGCACGGAGGTACATCCCGCCATCGTTTACATTCGAACTTAGTAGAGTACATAGGGTTGCGTACAGATCACGTATTTAATATATGTTATGCTTTACCCACCCACCCCCTCCCCCTCCCATAATGTGCTAATATATAGCCGAAATTTGTTTCTAAACTATTATATTTTCATCATAATTTGGTTTTATTTCATTAGCATTCACCAAACTTCACTTCGCGAGTGTGTTTTATATAATTGACAAGTACCTTAATTTTTCAACATATATATGGTTGAATAAGTTTCCACTCAAGCAGTTCAAACGATCAGATTTCATTTAAAGGCATTTGAAGTTGACTATTATTCATTACTGTCAATGTTTTTGGTTGCAAAAAAAAAATTATTTTCTGCGGAGATGGTTAAGATCAAGACAAAAGTAAGGCATTTTTAAACTGTCACTTGACTCTTGTATGAACATTATCGAAAGGAGTAAACGACAATGAATGATTTAATCCTGTTCTTTTGTGAATTTTGTATTTTGACGTATTTTTGTTTTTTTCAGTGCAAATACAAAAATATGCCAATAGCCTAATGCGTGCTTGTATTAAGATACTACTTGTGGAATTGTATGACTGTTGTGTGGAATCTTAGAGTTCAGAGAAAATTTAAATTTAAGAAGTGAATATGAATTTAACATATATCATGGTTGCAGCAGCAGCTGCAACCTAGTAAAGAGCAAACCACAGCCCATAGTAATCACAAGTTGAAAAATTTGTTTTCAAAAAACTGACTGATGAGAAAAAATTGCCATTCAACACTACTTTGGGAGTAATAATTGTTGTTTTGGTTAATTTTAGAAGTAAGACCTTATTGTGAAAAGAAATTTATTGGTATTTCAAAAAAGAGCACGAAACTGCTTGATAAAGTCGTTGGATTAAAATAAAAAGTGTACCTCTCGAGTCAATGTAGTCGATAAGTTAATGTAGGATAGTTGCAGTCCTCCACCTTGAGCATCAAGGACAAACGCTTTTTTGCAATGATAGCACTGATCTTTTTTTTCTTTTCTTTTTTCTTTTTTTTTTCTTTTTTTTCTAGAAGGGCTAGGAGGTAGCCAGAGCATCATAGAGAGGTGTGTAATAGCTCATTCAAAAGGGATTTAAATTTGTAATTGCCCTTTTTAAGTAACCAAAAATATTGCAGGGCAAATAGCCCCCCCCTCCTCTCTCTACAGGCCCCCTCCCCTCCCCCCTCCCCCCAACAAGTTCTATAAAAATTTTGAGATGGCCATTTTGTTTAACATAGTTCAAAGGTCCAATATATAGGGTTTTGATGATATGGTCCTCCATAGTCCTTGGGGAAGGGCTGTATGTGGTATCGCGCGTATCAGTATCAGATGTATCGTATCGGGAATATCGGTATCCGCTGTTGTTGTTTTTTTCAGTCATTTTCTAGGCTCATTTTTTTAAAGCCTGTCCCGGCGAGGTATCATGGTTCCAGCGGCAGCTTCAACCTAGTAAAGAGCGAACAAAAGCCCATAGTAACCAAAAGTTAAAAAACGGGTTTTGAGAAAAACTGCCTAGTGAAAAGAATTCCCATCTGACACTGACTCAGGAATGTAAAACGTGAATATGAATTTAACATATATCATGGTTGCAGCGGCAAACGATATATGGTTGAATAAAGTTCCACTCAAGCAGTTCAAACGATCAGATTTCATTTAGAGGCATTTAAAGTTGATTAAAGTTCATTAGCATTCACCAAACTTCACTTCTCGAGTGTGTTTTATATAATTGACAAGTACCTTAATTTTTTAACATATATATGGTTGAATAAGTTTCCACTCAAGCAGTTCAAACGATCAGATTTCATTTAGAGGCATTTAAAGTTGACTATTATTCATTACTGTCAACGTTTTTGGTTGCAAAAAAAAAAAAATTCTGCAGAGGGTTTAAGATCAAGACAAAAGTAAGGAATTTTTGAACTGTCACTTGACTCTTGTATGAACATTATCGAAAGGAGTAAACGACAATGAATGATTTGATCCGGTTCTTTTGTGAATTTTGTGTTTTGACGGTTTTTTTTTTTGTTGTTTTTTTTTCAGTGCAAATACAAAAATGTGCCAATAGCCTAATGCGTGCTTGTATTAAGATACTACTTGTGGAATTGTATGACTGTTGTGTGGAATCTTAGAGTTCAGAGAAAATTAAAAATTTAAGAAGTGAATATGAATTTAACATATATTTTATAGAAGATAAGAAAATTACACTGATTAAATTATTAAGTAAGATTAATTGTTTGCTATGTAACGTTCTTTGAAAAAATAGATTCAACAGTAATTGGAATTCAGAACTTTACAGAAGCAACAATTGCATGTACTGTTGTTGCTAGGAAACTTTCTGAAAACAACTGTGCATAGAAACATTTTAGGCTGTAATTCTTTTTCGGAATTCCTATACAAAAATCTGTTCCGTCAGAATTCCCAGCAACAACTCGGGCAATAGTTGTTCAGGCAACTTTTTTTTAGTTACCTTAACTTAAACTACATCAACTTTTTATGACATTATCTATTATCTGTGCATGAAAATGCTTCTTGTCGTGAGAGAAGGCCTTCAGGGGAGGGGTAATGGATCCCTTCCCCAATACTTCTATGTATTCTCATTTTAAAAAATATAATGCCTCTCCCCCCCCCCCAACAAAAAAAAATGAACAATACTATTTTTTATGTCTTTACAAAATGAAAATATTTTAATTTCCGTTTTTACTGGGAAGCTTTCTCAGAACAGTTGTGTTCTATAGGCAATTCATTTTTTTTTCAAAAGTTCTCACTTTTATAGATTCCAGTGACTGTTCCAGTACAAAAATCTGTTCCATCAGAACTGCCTACAACAACTCAGGCAATTGGTGCTCAGCAACCGACTACAGGTCGAGTCCAAATTGAAAGACCAAAACCTGTGCCTTCATCTCAGTCATATCAGGAAGGGAACTCATCGTTGGGTCAACTGGTATCTGCTTCTATGGAAGCTGTCGACTTTGGATCAGAAGCTGGGGGGAGCTACATTATCAGCCATGCTCAGGATGTTTTAACCCAGTATACTGAGGGGAAGCAGCTTGTTTTGGCCGGCCCTTCTAAAGGGAATATGGGAATTCAGTCTGGCAATGGGTAGGCTCTCTTTCTTTCCTGATTCCTCTGTCTCAGTTTTTTTTCCTATATTTTAATCATACTTGTTATTACCAGATTTGGTATTTATTGAAGCTAATGAATCTCCTTTTGCAGTATTTATTGATAATTGGGAATTTTTTACTAGCTTTATTAAAATTTGTACTATCTCTAGATCATACTCTCTTTTCCTTTCTTGCTTTCTTTTTTTTCCTCACCTCTCTCCATTTCAACCTCTTTTTTGTTCTAAAATTATAATTATTTTTACTGGACTTGGTATTTATTGAAGCTATTGAATATCCTTTGCAGTTTTATTAATAATTACTAGTAATTTCTTTTTAATCATACTAACATGTGTACTCTCTCTGAAAATGATACCCTCTCTCTTACTCTCTCAAGCACTCTTCTAATTTTTCTCTTTCTTTTTAAAACGCTCTCTGTTCAAACCTCGGAGAAGCTTACAAGGGATTTCAATGAAAGCAAATGAGAAGTCATAAGGTTTGAGCAAAAATGCAAAGGGAAGATAGAATAATGTAAAAGATCTTTTAGTACTTGTAAATTAAACGAAACGCTCAAGAATTACGCTTAGGTTACAGCTGAGAAAACCGGTTCACAGCCTCAAAGACAAGTGACGGGTGATAGAATAGATGGGAAATATATTATTTGGGCTATATATTTGCATATTATGGGGGCGGGGGTAAAGTATTTGGACAGCATCAAATTAGAAAACAATTCTTCAATATGCAGAATAATTCTAGCTAGCACATTTTGCATGCAGACCTGCTATACTTTATCCCCCCCCCCCCCCCTCACCCCTAATGTGCAAATATATACCCCAAATTATGTTAGTCCAGTGCATTTTGTCACCCGTAACTTGTCTTTGGGGCTGTAAAATCGGTTTGGTCATATCTAGCCTAAGCATAATTCTTGAGTGTTTTCAGTGCAACTTCATTGCGTTAGTGTGAGTCTGACGAGGCATTATTGTCTAGGTTAAACAAGTACTTTTTTTTTTTTTTTTTTTTTTTTTAATAAACACTTGGCCTGGTTTCTAAATCCGGAATCATTGCGATACATTCAGTTTTGCAAAAGCTGAATTGTTGAAACTTGATGCCTATTTACTCTATGGTTTGAAGGCCTAGGAATTTTTAGTGACTATGCTTTGGCTTTCTCTCTCTGTCACACTCTTTCTCTCGCTCTTTCTCTCCCTCTCTTGAACCTTTTCTCTCTTTTAGTTCTAGGGAGTAGTATAATTTTGAATTGGAAACCTTTGAGCTTTATTGGAAGTTAGTATAATTGTACTGTTTAGGTAAGAATAGTTCTGCTAGATATCTGCAAGGAGTGAATTAGGTGGGGTGGAACATGCTAGCGTAGCATTATACAGCGATATATTACGCCTAAAAATTATAAATATGATTTTTTTCAATCACCTGTGAGAGTGGGGGGGGGGGTGTTTCTTTTACATAAGTAAGGATGGAAAATTTTGTATAATAAGGCCGGTTTTTTTGCCAATGAGATTATAGTCTTTTGGCAGATGACAATTTTTTATTAAGAGAATCTTAAGACTAATGCTACTACTAATCTGAAGACTAATCCTACTACTATCAAGCCGATTCTTCTGAAAAATCGAAGTCACTTATTTCTGATTAATGGTCTAAGAATTTTGATGGAAGTGTTTTCAAAGTTTCTGTCCTATTACACAGAAACTTATAAATCAAATATTTGGGTAATTTTAGTACTTGAATTAAGCCAAAAAGAAGAAAATCTCAGCAGAATGATGTAAGATCATAGGAGTAAAATCAAGCATGTAGTTTTCTGATTCCGTTGTTATAAACTTAAAAAAAATGAAATAAATAAAAAAAAAACAGGATGACTTATAGAAGCTTAATAAAAACAAAAAAATAACAACAAAAAAAATTAGCTGGTTGAAATTAAGATCAAGAGGAATTGATGTGGAAATTACGAATAATGCTTAAAAATGGAAAAAAAAATCTAAAGTTGGATCTTGCCATGAATATTCTCATGTAGCAAATGTAGATAGTGTTCTCTCCCATCAGTCTGTCGATTACTAAAACGCCATCTACATTTTTTTTTTCACTAAAGGACTGCTAATGCCTGAGCTACGCAATAGAATCGTGGCTGTCTTTAAAAATTGCATTAGCACAAGTACACAGCTAATAGTCTATTTGTTGCTTAATCTTGGAAAATTTAGCTTTCAAACATAATTTCAAGATAGACCAGAGCAATTCTAGTTTTCTGAAATTGGGTAGTATTGAAGTTTAGAACCATGGTTTTCCTATCTTTATGGCAGATCTGATCAAAAAGAAAAGAGAATAGTGAAAACACTTGGGAAAACATGTTGTAACCAATGGGTGGCATTTGTAAAGAAATAATTTATGTAAGTAAATTGTCACTTTGTTTTTAATTCAGTTATTTAATTTCTATTTCCATTGTTTCGTTTTTTCATAATGATTAAATATATAGTAAATATTATATGAAATTAAATATTAAGCACATAGTAATAAAATTTAATATGTAAGTAGTTATGGGGACTTTCGAGGGACCGCAAACCCTCGTAGGTTGTCCCAAGCGATAGTTTTTTTTTTTTTTTTTTTTTGTGAATGTTAAAAACTTGAACTTGAATTCCAAGTCTGATGCTAAAATCAATGAAAAACAGAGCAATAATGATTTTTGCCTTTTTATCCTTAGGTGTGTTCATTTTTGCAAGTAGCATTGAGGCAGTGTTTCCCCTTGGTCTGATTTTTTTTTTGGGGGGGGGGATATCTGAGGTTTATACTGTGAAAAAGTATTGGTTAAAAAAGCGGAAGTTTTTTTTGGTTACCCGCACTATCTCCATAAAATAATCTCATTAGAAGATTCAATAGGGATTTTCTTGAAAATGTTTTTCAGAATTTGTCACTTGTTACCTGCTTTCAGGGAGTTATCACTCCGTTAATTAAGATGTCATAGTTTTCATGGCCGAGATTGGGGAGTATTCTTCTAATTGCAGTTATTTAAAAATCAATAATGAATAAAAATTGGATTTAATGCTGATTCGACATGAGCTTTTTTTTTTTTTTTTTTTTTTTTTTTTTTTTTTTTTTTAATAGACAAAACAGATTTATCCTTGCCGATTATTTTACTTAAAAAAAGACATTTTAACACTTCCTGGGTTCAAGCCCTGACAACACTACAACACTTTATAAGCATATCTGCAGGCAGGAGGAAGGGGGCCTCGACATTGAAAAGAAATAGCCTAAAACTTCAATCTTTCTTCTCTTTTTTATTTCCTACTGTAAGTAAGAATCTTGTGATCTTCTCTTAGATCGTGGTTTCTAGCTTTTTTTTTAAGCTAGTTATGGTGTTTTTCCAGGAAAAAAAAAATTGAAATCATCTGGAAAGTGCCATGATGAGACAGGACCTGTCTTTACCTAAGGTTTTTAATTTGGGGTGGGGGGGTCAAATTACAGAAAAATACTCTTTTAACCATTAAATGACCAAATAAGTCAGTGGGATAGGGTGTTCGAGCCTTTTACCCGATGACTTTAACACGGGGCATGGGGATCATATTCCTTCCCTGTTTTACTTATGTCGCTTTTAAGAATGGATATTTTGTTGGAAATGCCAGCGGTTCAAGGTTGTATTATATGGTGTAATATTTGTGTAATAGGAATAAATATTAGCAATAGGAATAAATACAAAAGGATTTTTTCCGGAGCGGTGGGGGGGGGTATACAATTTTTTTTTTAAACATAAAAAATTTGTTTGTATTCATTTTGTAACGTTTTTACGAGTCGGAAAAACATTTCGGAGGTGGGGAGGGGTGTAATGTTTATTCCATGTAATACTCCCCGAATTTATTCTTCCAAATATACCTTCTCCAAATCATGTTTCCAGCAGAACTCTTCCCCCAAGGGCCAGAAAACAAAAGTTGTGAGACCTGAAAATTTGTTCCAGCAATTAAGTTTCCATGGTTGGTGTAGCCCAAAGAAGAAGTGAGATATAATTTCTAGGTGATTAAGGTAAATGGACAATATCGAATGACCAATGCTCTTTGAAAGCAATTTGGGTTGCTTTCACAGTTATATTCTG
Source organism: Artemia sp. Qi Xiang Cuo (assembly GCF_049724085.1). Lineage (NCBI taxonomy): Eukaryota > Metazoa > Arthropoda > Branchiopoda > Anostraca > Artemiidae > Artemia > Artemia sp. Qi Xiang Cuo. The sequence continues at coordinate 4,562,617 of NC_142806.1, forward strand.
TTTAGTGCTCCTATTAGATAAATTTAATTTAAAATTATGCTAATAAGTATTTTGATTATCAGGTAAGGATGAAAGCCCTTTTGGATGTAGATCAAATAGTAAGCCATTCTTTGGGCTGATGACAGACTTTGTTTGACCTTATTGCTATTCAGCACTGCCGTTTGGATTATTTTATGTAGGGAGGTATTTTGTGGAGAGGTATAATTCCTTTTATCTCCATGTTCAGCTTCTAACTAGCAATTATTAGCCATCATTAGCTTCCTGGTGAATTCCAGATTCGAGTTTTACACACAAAATTAGGCAAATATCAAGAGGTTAAGATAGAGTTTTGCTATCGAAATTGCTTTTACAAGCAAAGAATACTTCAAAACAAAAAAAAACATGAAAATTCAAAGGGAAACGACAATAAAGGTCTGCTGATTAAAATTAATACAAAGAAAAATATGAAATATTAAAAAACAAAATAAACCTAAGAAGTCAGTAAAAATGAAAAACAAATTGTAAAAAATGGAAATGTCGGACCAAATAAGGTTAAAGGGGGTAGGGGTTATTTAAAGTGAAGTTAATCATTAAAATCGGAACTTCTGTTAAATTTGTTTGTTTTGTAGTCAATCGGAACGATCATTTGGACTGTTTGGCCTTTCTATCTTTGGGAGGGGACTCCTGATTGGGTTGTTGTAGACACAGAGTAGTTACTGGGTCTTGGAATTAATTAAAGCCTTTTGACAGACTAATCCCACCCCCTATTTTACTACCTGGCCGTAGGGTCGTGAAACGGAGATGAGCACCGCCGGTTTGTGCTGTAAAGTTTAGTGTTGTCAACTTTCTTTACTAATGCAAAAAACCTTACCTTTGTCATGTAGGGTGACTAATCCCTTGTTTTATAAAAGATTACAAGGCATTTGTGACGGATACTGCAAGTTAAGCTAATTTAAGTTAATGGAAATTAGTTCTCGTTTTATTTAATAAGAAATGACACAAAAAATGACAAAACATTAGTTTCCATCGTACAATAAACTGAACATTCGAATCATCGAACAAGATTTTTTTTCTTCTTTTTTTTGTGTAATTCAAAAATACAATATGTTTTGCGCTCTAACGCCTTCTGAATGACTTTTTCGAAACAATAAAGGTTGGTCGATTAAGATTAATAAAAAGAAAAAAATTACCCATATTTCAAGAAAAAGCTTAAAAAGTTAGTAAAAAATGAAAAAAAAACTTAAAAATTAGAAAAATAGGGCTAAAAGGGTGTGAAAATAACTCAAAGTGAAGTTAATTATTAAAATTGAAACTCCTTTTATACCTTGCGCTTTGAAATAAGTTGAAATGAGTATAGGTGCCTTTCTCCCTTGGGAAAGGACTCCTCTTTGGATTTTAATAGGGAGGGAATAGATTTGGTGTCTTGGAATTAATTAAAGGCTCTTGACCAAGGCTAATGCAAAGGCTAACCCAACCCCCTATCGTACTTCCTGGCTGAAGGGCCATGTAACGGAGATCAGCACCGCCAGTTTGCCCTATAAAGTCTAGCGCCGTCAACTTCATTTACTAATGCAAAAAGCCTCACATCTGCCATGTAGGGTGACTGCTCTTGTCTTCTATAAAAGAAGAGTGTAAGGCATAAGTGACAGATAGTGTGAGCAAAGCTAAATAAATCGATGGAAGTTTATTCTTGCCCTATTTCTAAATTCGTTATAAGTTATATCCATAATAGTATATCTCTTGTAACTGGTGATAATAGTGATGCAAAGGGGGCTTCCCATGTTGTGAACTTGACTATGTAGAAAGAATAGTAACGAACGTTTAACCGTTTTTAACCAAACTCAAAGGTTGAAGGGATATGTTTTTATTCGTAAAACAGGTTTTAATAATTCGTTAGTTATAATTTTCTCATTGCTGTTTTCATAATTTTGGTATGCGTCTCTTCCTTTTTTTTCTACTCTCTTCGGTAAAGCCAAATCAAGATAAAATTATTCATGACCATTTCCTTTACAGGCAGTCCCCTTTTCAAAAGAAAGAAACGCTTGAGGAAAGAGTATCACGTCTACTCAAAGGTAAAGGCGTCACTGCGACCTTGAGACCAAAACCGGTTGAAGAATCTCGTTCTCGAGAGGATTTGCAGGTCCATATTCCTCATCGTTCTGGGAATCAACACGCGCCAGCTGATGCAGTCGCCATAAGTCAAAAGGGAACTCCATCGAAAACAACTCGAATTCTAATGAAGCCGAGTTTGACTCGAAAATCAAATGACGTCTCTTCGCAAAAAGGGATTATTAAAAAGGGTACAACCAGAATGATTGACGGAGTAATAATTCATAATTATAATTGCGAGCCTATTGACTGTAAACAAATGTCTACGAAAAAGATAGACATAAATCCAACCTTGGAAGCATTTTCGATAGAGAGACTATCACTTAAGTCAAAAAGTGGGGATAAGCATTTATATAATAGTATTGATGACATCAATGATTTATCGTATGATGGAGTTCCTTCCCCCTATTCTTCCCCATTACCACCAAGACGGCTTTTAAAAGGTTCTGCCAGTCATAAGTCTTCTGAAGCAAAAGGTCCAAGGATTGTGAAAACCCTGATTGATAACGGAAAAGTTATCCACAATGTAGGATGTGACCCAAGTGACCCACGTATGTTTTCCCTAAAAAAGATTGACTTACCACCATGTCTTCAGCAATACTCATTTGATGAAGATGATACCAGGAAAAGGCAAAGACAACATGTAACTTTTCCATCGCGGCGAGTTTTCTCTAACGAAAAAATACAAAGAAAGTACATTTATTCCCAGAATGTCCCTAAAGGCTGTATAGACGTTATTGACCAGCCTCGTTTTAATTTTACTCAGATGAAATCTCCAATTGATGATGATGACTTAGATGATTTGGACTTGGAAAGTAGTCAGAGACTTGGTAGCGACCATAAAAGACCATACAAACGGCGAGCTGATGTTGGCAATATGTCATTTACCCCTCTGAAAAAATTGACTTCTCTGAAAACTCATGTACCGCATCCCAAGGTAAATCTTTCGAATAAATTGAATACACCCAAAGAACGATTGCTTACTGTATCCAAGCGGATAAAAGGCACAGAACATGATTCCTATTATAAAACCCAGTTGCAAGATCAAATTGATTATTTTGGCAATGACGAGTTTCAGTATACGGAAGATGGCTCTGTTGTCGTAACCAGACAAGGGGATGATGATAGTTTTGATGATCAAACGGAAGGGTATTTCTTCACACCTGAAACTCTTGGCTTAAATGAACGACAAAATTCAGTTAATAGTCATGTAAATTTGGATGGAAAGGCTGTTAAACCAAATAGTGTTAGTCAAAAATTTTGCTATTTCCCAGAAAATGACATACTTGACCTAGATGCCACTACTAAAAAAAATAAAGATTCTTTTGCTGAAGAAGAGGAAGAAGATTTTGTTGTGATACAGTCAAGAGGCGAGGGTTCAGGAACCCGGTTAGAGCCAAGTAAATCTTCAGCTTCGTCGCCATTGAAGCCTTTGCAGTGTGCTAAAAGTACATATCAAGGTTCTGACTTTAAAACAAAATATATTTTGACACCCTCATCCTCAAAAAGTCTTGCATCAATGAAACCTATCGAAAAAAGAATAAGCCTGCCCTTTCCTCCGAAGAAAAATGTAGAAGATGACAAAGCAGCCCCTAAAATTGTTTTTCAGCCAGTTAATAGCAAGATCAAGCAGCATTCCGCTCCTGCTAGTTCGAAAAAAAATGTGAAGCATAATGCAACTGGTAAGTCTAATTCTTTTCCCTTGGATTCCACAATAAAAGTGGTACCCTCAAAAACTGGGACTGGTAGTCCTATCAAGGCTATTCCTATTACTGCTGCCAGTTTGAAAGCTGTTCTCGGGTCTTCAAAGTCAGGAACTCCCAAGAAATTAGTTTTCTCGACAAAAGATGGTTCAAAGCAAATTTTAAGTGAAGCTGATTTGAGAAGTCTGGAAGCTTCGCTTGCGAAAATTGAAAGAGGTGAAGATAAGCCGAAAACGCCTCGGACAAAGAAATTGAAAACTGGAAAATCCCAGCCACCGAATTTAAGTCCTATAAACAATCCAAAAAATGATTTAAGTTCACGGTTGACAGGCTTAGATGAATTAGTTGCAGAATTGGCTAGAGAAGAATCTCCCCCTATCTTGGAGCCAATGCAAAAGGGGACTCCAATCAGGGATATTGTCTGGGACTCTGATGACGAGAAACCTTTAAAGCCGAAGAAAACCAGTTTTGACAATACCGAGGTTGTGACCACCAAAAAGGCTGAGTCTGAAATTATAAACAAAGCTACTGAGTCGCCACCTTGTCAAGGACCCCTGGAAACAGTGGACAAATTAAGTTCCGAGTCTGATAGAGATGTTCCCATCATGTCCGTATCGCCGAGTAAGGATCCTGTTGTTGTAGAAGCTCCTAAAATACAGGAATCAAATAAAGGGCAGTCTGAGACTCCAATGGAGCCGACTACAAATAATACTGCTCCTACTCTATCCGATGAGGATGAAATAATAAAAGTAGATGGTAATAAGAATGCTGAGGTGGATGCTCGGATTTCCCCCGAAAATACTGAAACTGCTAAAAAGAAAGAGGTTGATCGAAAATCCGAAAATAGTAGTCCCATTAAAAATAAAGAAGAAGTGAAACGTGCATCAATTGGCTCTCTTTTCTCTAAGGAAAAGAGAGCCAAAATCACGGATCATGACTCAATGAAAGTGGAAAGTAAAGTTGAAAAGAAGGAAAGGAGTGGAAAGAAAGACAAGATCAAAGTCTCTGAACCATCAGAAGAGAGCAAACTTGAAGTGGTTCAGAAAAAGGAACCATTAAGTGATAATAGTAAAGAAGAAGCAGCAAAACGAAGTACAAGAAGATCTATAAAAGAAGAAACTGATATAGAAAAAGCTGATGAGAACAAAATGTCACAAGACACGAAGAAAAGTAGAAGAGGTCGAAAGCCTAAAGCTCTAGTAAACAAAGATGAAATCCCTAAAGAAGCAAAGATGAGTTCCCCAGTTGTAAAAAGCGAGGCCCAGGCCAAAGAAACGCATAGAAAGGGGAAAGAGTTCGATATTTTCTCTACCCCAACTATGAAACGTTCATCAATGTTGAAACGGGTTAGCTTCTCAGACACCGAGGAAATCATATGTGCTTCTGTCGAAGCAAAGGCAAATAGTTCCTCGCCAGCTGTGAAAAAGTCGCCAAATTCTCATGACATATCCAAAGGTATATTGAAAAAGAGACCAACAGTCAAAAAGCAGGAAGAGAGCGAGCAACCTGAACGGAAAAGGAGAAAAAGACAGATGAAATCAAAGCCAAAAGTGGAAGAAGAAGACGAAGGTAGTGCTTCAGATGATACTGAAGATTTCTTTTCCGGTGCTGACATGGGAGCGTAAGTCTTTTTTTATCATTAAGCTTCTTTTGACTATACAAAATCCTGCAAGAATTTTGATACGAGTTTTTAGCAATAAAGAAAATGGAAAGCAAATGCAAAATTAAATCGCAGTCAGAGGGACTAGCCGAGGCCTTCACCAGTAAATCCAACGTTATTAGTGTCCCAATTAAAGAACTTGACTAAGTTCAAACTTTAGTGTAAGGAGCGAGGTATTGAGGAGGAGTTAACCCCCTCATATACGTAATAAACTCAAACTTTATTGCGTAAAGTTTGAATTTTGTCCCAATTCTTTTATAACGACTCCTGAAACACAAGGTTCGTTGAATTAGAACAATAAGACGCTTTTTTTAGTACTATAAAACTTACTTGAAAAGCGAGGCATTGAGGAGAGAGCAACCCCCTCATATACGCAATAATTACTGCTCGTTTCAAGTTTTAATGTTTGCTCCTTACTTTCAGTTGAAAAAAACTTTCTCTTTTATTTAATTTCTGATCGTTTTAAATAATGCGAGAAATCTGGCTACCCCTCCATGGAAAATTCCCCTGTCCCACGGAAAATTTCTTTGTGGTAAGAACCTCCCACGTAAACCCTCAACCGCCCTCTCCCCCGCCAGAACCCCCCCCCCCTCCCTTCTCGAAAAACGTGAATGATTCCCAATGACCAATACTATGTGTAGGAGAAGATGGGCAGCCTTTCCCCAGGGACTGTGGGGTGTCAAGTCATCTTCACAGACATAGTTATTAGATCTGCTTAAAAAAAATGGCTGTCTCAAAAATTTGATCGGGCAACTTTGGGGGGAAAGGGGCGTGGGCGGGGGGATAGCTGCCCTCCAATATTTTTGACCACTTGAAAAGGCACTAGAACTTTAACTTCCATCGAATGAGTCCTTTCCCGATATTCTAGGACTTTTGATTCGATGTGATAACCCCTGATGAAAACAAATAAACACGCATCCGTGATCTTTCTTCTGGCAAAAAATATGAAATTCCATATTTTGCAGATGGGAGCTTGGAACTTCTAAAGGTTCTCGGATGCGCTGAATCTGATGGTAAAATTTTTATTAAGATTTCTTGACTTTTAGCGGGTGCCCCCTTTTTTCAAAAATCAGGCTAATTTTCTTAGGCTCGTAGCTTTTGTTGGGTAAGACTAAATTTAACGAATCCTATATATTTGGAGTCAGCATTATAAGCAGATTCTTGTTATACTTCGTTTGATTGTTTTTAGAGTTTCAGTTACTATTGAGCCGCGTCACTCCTTACTTACAGTTTGCTACCACGAACTGTTTGATTCGAAATATACTCGTTTAAAATTCAGTAAGTTTAATATTACGCTATGTTAGTTAGTTAGGTCTTCCCACGCCGGCTGGCGCATAAGGCGACAACGTTGCCTCTCCATGACGATCTCTCTTGTGCTTTTGACCAGAGTTCTTCGAGCGACGATCTCAAAAGCGCAGCATCCTTCTCTAGGCATTGTCCCAGTGTTGTCTTCTGATGCCGGGAAGAACCCAAAACCAAACATCGTTGAGTAGGCGACCCTCACCCATCCCCACCATGTGGCCTGATTAATGCTATCGGTTACTCATAAATCTATCTATCACGATCGGCTACTTTTTCTTCCTATATATAAAGGCTTTAGTGAGCCTATCAGTCCACTGGATACCAAGGATACGCCGAAGACAGATGTTCTCAAAACCCGGAATTTGCTCTTCCAGCTGCATAGTCAACACCCAAGATTCGCAGCCGTACATTAGTACGGAGAGGACGTTACTAATGAAAAGCCGGAGCTTGAGCTGTAGGGAGTATGCTGGATTCCTCCACACATTTCAAACATTGCGCTATGACCCTGGGAAAATTTGTCTGATTTTTGAAAAGAGGAGAAAAGACCCTCAAAGTCACACCATCAGATTCAGCATATGAGAAAACCCTACTGTGGAGGTTTCAAGCTCTCATCTACAAAAGTGTGTATTTTTTTCCAGAAAAAGGTGGATAAAAAAGACCCAGAATTTTTTTTTTGGGGGGGGAGCGTATGGAATCAACGGTCTCAGATGATCTGGAGGAGGTCGATTCAAACAGAAGTTAAAAGTTGTAGTGAGAAAAGAGGAAAAAAAACCGCCTCCCACGCCCATTTTTTCCCCAAAGACATCCGATCAAAATTTTGAGATCCATTTGGTTCACTATTGTTGGAAGGTCCAATAATGGGGATGACAATGCCCCACGCAGTCTCTAGAGAGAGGGTTGTGAGCTATTCAATTTTTCCTTTGTTTACATATAGTATTTGGTATTGGGAAATATCTGGAATTTTTCGGGTGGAATGTTCCATTGGAAATTTTCCGAAATTATATACGCGGTTCTTTTTATTTGTCTTACTTTCTTTTTGGCTGTTCAGTTTTACATATGGAGAGAAAATTTTGGACTTTTATATATATATATATATATATATATATATATATATATATATATATATATATATATATATATATATATATATATATATATATATATATATATATATATATAACAAAAGTCCGGAACGCTGACTTTTATTATTTTCGTATTAAAGTTTTTTTTATTTATAGTCACATGCTGTAAAGAAAAAAGCAAAATCAAATTCCCATTCAAACAAAATCGAAATTGGAAAAGCACCAACAACAAAGAAAGAGGGCAAGATGTCTGCTATATGTATACTATTGTACGTCCATATCAGAAGATATCGGCTTCTTTTGGCAAAGCATAATGTAGTTTTAAATTCGTATTAAACTCGAGAATTGCTAGATTTGTTTTCTTATCAGGTCCTCACTCTCTTTGAACTCAGTCTTTGCAAGTCTCTGAGTAATCCCCTTTCACGAAAGGGGAAAGGTAGAGTCAAAGCAAGTCATTAGTCCGTCTACACGTGCAGAAGTGCATTTTACATTTTGCCTAAATATCAAAATTATTCCTTAATCTCCCTTCCAGCGTTGCCAACGGTTCGAGATAAGTTGTACCGGGTTTCCAACCTGATTTTATCACAAAAAGATTCTTTGTGGTTTAATTATAGCGTTCAACGTCGATTTTACAGACAAAAACTGAAAGGAGCAACTTCATTTTCGCTCATATTTTCGCCCTCTTTCAGAAATAAAAAGAGGGTGCTGTCTTCTCATGTGATGATTAGTTTGAAATTGGCCGATATTTCTTTTTTTGTCGCGTTTGTTTTTGGTCAGCGGACTTATCCGGGTTATAAATTTACTTATGAGACCCTAGTACAAGCAAAATGTACCGGAAAGTAACAGAAATTTTGGATTGTACCACAAAATGTACCAAAAAGGGTACAGAAATACCAAGTTGACAATGGTGCTCCTATCATTTAACGGAATATATTTGCAGAGAATATTCATTTCGGTTTAGTAATTTTATTCCAGTCAACTATAAAAAAAAATAACCACCATTTTAAATGACACAAAAAAAGAGTATCTAAGAACAAGTAAAAATTAGCCTTGCCGGAATCATGATGTTTGCACAGCTTTTGCAATAGCCTATTGACAAAGAAAGTCGTAGAAGATGTGCACATAATGCCTCAACAAGTGCGTTATCGGATATCAATAGACGCTCGCGCAATTAAAAGTGCATAGTGTTGGTGGCTAAACATAGGCAAACGAAGATCAGCACACAACTTACTAGCCTAACATAACGAAGCAGTTTATATAAGAAACGTAGGCTATCATTGTAAGTCACTTTAAAATCATGTTGTTTGCGTGACAACAAACAAAAGACAACCCGGAAACATTGGTGCAGTAAGTACTGAACAGAAATTTCTTGGCCACGACTTACAAAACCAGCGGAGCAGTAGATAACCTTTGACGTATACTGGCCTCGGAGAATCGCCAATGCGAGTATGTCAAGCAAATGCTTATTAAACTCGAATTTGCAATGCGATTGTTGCGGCGTGGCATTCGTAACGTTACTTGGGTGGAGGGGGAGAGATGTTTTAAAAACATTAATTTTTAAACCAAAATTTATTTTAGTTATTTTAGATTCCTCCCCCCCCCCCCTAGAACTATTTTTTTGCAATTTTCCAGGGATGAGTTATTTTGGTTTGCTGTGTTTATGTGGAGGGGGAGGGGGTAAACACTATTAGGATGTGTTATGTTCTTACGGATGAATTTCATTTATTTAAAGTTATTCTTTATCGTAAAGAGTGGGAGCTGAAGATTATAATATTAGTAGATTATAACTAGATTATAATTGATTATAATAAAACGGATAGAACAAAATAAAATAAGTTTTTCTCAACTGAAATTAAAAAGTGGTCCCAATGCTTAAAACGACAAGAAATTTTCCCACGTGGGGGAATGCTTCTTCCACCGCCTCCCCCCCGCCCCAACCCCCCTTAGCTTATCGCTCATGCTAATGATTCACTTATTATAGGTATTGATGACACTCTATAGCATAAATTAATCTTTATTGTCGAAATTTTGGGGAAGGGAGAATCATGTCAAAATTTGTCTAATTTTTGGCAGAAAACTACACTGTGCCAATTTCTGTTCGTTTTAAGTTTTGACTTTTCCTATCACAGTGAAAAAAATTACATCCATGCACTCTATTACAGATTATTTAGACCTGAACGTTGCTTGAAATCGAGTTTCTTGGTTAATATAATTATATAATATTTATTTTTAACCCTCATTCATCAAAAAGATAAATTGAAGGTCATTGAAAAAGAAAAAAAAAATACGACAGAGAGATACAAATAAAAATCACTGAAAAAAAACGCAATTAACAGCGTAGCATAAATGAAATAACATAACGGAATATTGTAGCATTTTGTTAGAAAAAAATTACAACAGTAAGGCACAAACAGAAATAAAAAAAAAACGGTAGGCTAGTAATATTAACAAACGAATTAACAAACGAATCTAATTATTTAAAGGCGACAAGTGTCGATACGCTGTTACCAACACCTTATTGATTTAATCAGTCAACTTTTCAATAATATATTTATTTATTAGATATTATAATTTATTATTTTATTTGATTATGTAATTTAAGTAATTATTTATTTCTATGAGCTATTTTTTAATCGTTTAGGTTTATCATTTTGCAGATTTATGGCAGATCGTCTCCCTGGAATTTCCTCCAAGCCTTGTCCTGTTTGTTCAATGCGTTATACCACTGCCGAAGGCTTAGCCAGTCATATTACAACACATTGTGGTGAGGTTTTTTTTTCACTTTATCATCTTTTTATCATTTACTATTTCACTTTTTAAGTATTCTTGAAGATAAAAAGAATCGTCTATTTGTTTATTTTCTGGGTTACATTTCGTTAACACTTTTTGTTAAATGTGTTGCATATTTATCCAATCCCGTGTTTTAAAATTGGGGTAAAATTTGTGATTGGTTAACAATTTGGGTTTGTGTTGATAGTACCACTCATTTATTGGTAGACACTCGACTATTAACTATTCTTCCTTATCTAAAGGTGTATAGATATTATTGCAAAAGAAAGCCACAGGGCCATGGCAACAGTCAAAATACTACTCTTAACACACATGAGCAATTCAACCATGTATACGAAATAAAACACAAAAGAAAACGTAAATATTGTTTAAATTTTGGATCATCTTATTTTAAGCAAATCTCATTTACTAACAAAGTGGAACCTAGAATGAGTGTCGAATTGACTAGAAGAGGAGAGTAGAAGTAGATGTGCCTATGAAGTAGTTGAATGAGTGTAGAATAAACTAGAAGAATATAATAGAAGTAGAAGAAACAAATACGAGTGTCGATAGGGATAAGTCCTTTTATTGGTTCCATTGTAACTGAACCCTCGTGCAACTCAACCACCGTACTTACATTGGGTAAAACACAAGTTATAATCTTTACATATTCAACCTTGTTGGAATTGTTTACTTTTTTAAGTCTTTATATAAATTACTGTCAAGGTCATTTTAAAAATGCTCTGTTTTGTTGTCACAAAAACAAAGAAAATCGGACGTCATAAACTCTTAAATCCAGATTTATTTCTCTTTTTATGTCTGTTAATGGGGATTCCCTTCACCCTGTCACTTTCTAAGGGTCTAAGCGTTTACCCCTCTCCCCCGTGGAAAATTTCCCCTCCTCCACCCACGGAAGCCCCTCACCTGAAAAATACCCCTCTCGCGGAAATTATGATTTTCAAAATTTAAAAATATTCTTTGGGTCGTGTTATTTTTTAGTTTAATTGAGAAGTTCAAGGGGAAGTGGAAAAGAAGAATTTATGTGTAAATCTTGCCCCCCCCCCCTCCATGAAAATACTTTCTTCTCATGAAAAATCCTGCAGAAAACCCCACGCAAAAAATTTCCGTATGCTTCCCAATGACAAATACTATCTGTAAGCAATAGACAAATCAAAAAACTTAAAAAGGAACTGAAACTTCTGCAATGGGGTTATCTGGTTGGTTTGTAGCTATGAAGAGAGGGAGATACCTCAATGGTTGCATTTTAATGTCGAAACATCTCAGCTCTTATTGACCCTTCAAATAAGTACAGAATTAGCTCTAAGGGAGAGACGACAGGAGGATGGAGGAAGAAATTGTTTGATAATCCCCAGGCATTTCTAGTCTTTTTTACACGCCGAAAGTGATTGGAGACTAACCAACCGCAAGAGGTGTTTTTTTTTTTTGGGGGGGGGGGTATTTTTCTCAAGGGATATTTTTCGCGGGGGGAGGGGGTAAACGTCGGCTCTCACCGTCTACATAATACTGTAATGTTTTTTTACCACTTTGCTTATTTTGCTGTTTTCATTTTGTGATATTTTCTACGCTCATAGTTGGTTATCGTTTGGTTTGAAAAAGGTTAATTACTTGCTTCAGTGGAGTCGACACAAAAGCTACTTTCTTTTTGTGTTTGGAAACTGTTGGTTTGATTTTTTTTTTTTATTTTTTTTTTTTTTTTTTTTTTTTTTTTTCTTAGATGAATCAGGCCTTTCCAGAACGTTGAGTAATAAAAATTTTCGGAAAATATCGGAACTTTGAAGATTAAGATAACAAAAAAGTAGATTTTGGTTGCGCTTTCTTTAAATTAATTAAAAAGATTCTTTCGAAGAACAATTTTTCAAAGAAAAGTAAAGAGCCATATTAAACCAAAGACTAACATAAATAAAGTCCTATAGTAATTCAAACGCAAAATAACCAGAAATCACTACAAAAAAGAAACCCAAAACGAACAGAAGTTAAAACAAACGATCATAGAAAACATGGGCGTTTTGGGGGAAAACAGAAAAAGGGGCTATAGAGTTACATGCTGTACCCCCGTTCTAGCAAACCCCCATTTAACTCAAGCCTCCTTTAACCAACCCTCATTTAAATCAAATCCTGAACCTAAATCAAGGTCTAAAAATAAGTTTTAACTAAGGCTGATTAAAAGATCAAAATCTATTTCTCGCTTCATTTGCGGTTTCTAACTTGTATTACTCATCAGTGTAGCCCCTAAACCCTCTAAATTGAATGAAACTTCCAGCATTGGGCCTATCGCCAAAAGCATGGCCCGATAAAGTGTTTATCTTGGTTTTATTGCAAACTTTGAACTTTTCATTGGTTCGACGTCCCCCACTCACAACTTATCTTGAAAGGTCCAACTTATAAATGGAAGCCGTTCTTGAGATATTGCTGCGTAACCCTTTTGAGAATGTGCATAATCATAGTCAATTTGAATCAGTTCAATATCCGCCGAAATATTCCTTGACAGCTTCACCTTAATACCCTTAGCTTGCGTAGTAGCAGTAGTTGAATTAGTAGCAGTATGCACATAGCACCTTTTATTTTCTTCAACACACCAAACTGTCCCTAGGATATTGGTGATGCTCCCTTTTGGCAACCTGTATACACAGATGGCGTGATGTGATTCAGTTCACCTTCCACCCTCAATATTCCCTGAAAATTCCACCTTCATACCGTTGATTACCGTTAAGTTCAGCTTTAATGGTAGTCCCAGTAATAGCATTAGTATTAATATTAATAGTAATGGCACTAGTGCTAGTGGCAGCAGTAGCATTAACATATTGCCTTTTGTTCAGCTGAAGATTCCTCTCATCAAGTTCTAGAAGCTTCAACTTAATACAATTAGCTGTTGCTATCCCATTGGCGATACATCCTTTTGATAACCTATATGTTCATGTAGTTCCTGAATTTTCTTCTTAATACTTTTAGCTTATAAGTGGTTGCAATACAAGTAGCAGTCGAACTAGTAGTAGTAGTAGTTGTTGTTGTAGTAGCGGTAGTAGTAAATGCAATTAAAATAGTAATAGCATTAGCAGGAGCGTGCACAGGGCCGGATTTAAAGCTTTGACGCTTAAGAACCAAGCGTTTTCGCCGCTCTGTTTTTGCAAGATTTTCGGGGTTATTCCCAAAAATTCGGGGGTAATGGGAGCAATTAACAGAACACAACTGATGAGCGAAAAGTGATGAAAGAGGGGTGATACCGAACTCTCAGCTACCATTCTTGGGAGACATCTGACATTTTATAAGTGACCAAGGACCTGTGTTGTTTTAAAGTCACTTTTCTGTGAGCAGGCAGCGTTACGGCAGAGTGCACCTGGCGACGATAAATCACATCAGTCCAGTTTTTGTCAGGAAAAAATTACTGAGTGATAATTTATTGCTCCCCCTGGCATTATGCGCCCCTAGGTCCGGGCCTTGGGACCTAGTGGTAAATCCAGGCCTGAGCGTGCACATATTTCCTTTTGGGGAATTGACTTTCCCTTTAAGCACGCTCTGAAAGTTCCAACTTAATACACAAATCCCTTTTTGAGATACGCCATTTTGAAAATCTGCATGCACATAGTCTCTTTTGATTTAGGTCAAGTTCCTCCTCAAATACCCCATTCTGTCAAATTTTCAACTTGATATGCGAAGCCTTAATAGTGCTAGTTTAGTATTAGTAGAGTTCGTAGTAGGAGCAGTAGTAGTAATAATAGTGTTGAATTAGTATTAGTAGCAGCAGTATTAATAGCAGTAGTAGCAGGTAGATGCCCCAGAAGTTTCATCTTGATACGCTAAGCTGTTCCAAAAAAAAATTGCTGATACACCTGTATGAGGAATCTGTATGTTATTGCAAGTTACCAATTGTTAAACTTTAAGGTTTTTATAGAAGGGATGGTCGTAAAAATTTGAAGGAGGCTCATTCGATTGGAAATTGAAAGTTCAAGTTCACTTTTGAAGAATCAGAGGACAATCAGCCTTTCCCTCTTAACCGACATCCCCCCCCCCCAATAAAACCCAACAAAAAAAAAATAAAAAATTTTTTAAAATAGTCTAAAGGTCAAATAACCATGCCTTTGGGGCTAACAACCCCACCAGCAGCATCTGGGGCAAGGGCTGTAAGTTAAGCTAGTTGCTCATTGCTAACACATAAGGTTTTTGTAGAAAAAAAGCTTTGTACGAACTTTGGGGGGGGGGGCTCATTAGATTGGAAATCAAAATTCCCAGTGCAATTTTTCAGAGTTAAAAGTGATCGGATGGCTTCCATCCCACCCTATTTTTTCCCAAAATATATTCAATCTAAATTTTGATACGGTCATTTAATTTAAAACAGTTCAAAGGTTAAATAACTATGTCATAGTTAAATAACTATGCCATACTTAAATAACTATGGTTCACAGCCCTCAGTCTCTTGTGCAATGGCTGCAAGTTATACAAGTTGCTTATAGTTAACATATAAGTTTTTTTTTTGTCAAGAAAAGATGGCATGTTTGATCCTATAAATAAAAAAAAAAATGCAGCATTAAGGTCAAATCTTAGGGAAATGTCAAGAAGAATGCCTTAACACAATCAAAAAGCATTTATTCCTTCATTTGTTGTGGAAAGGAAATACCAGGAACATTTACAATGGCTGATGGTATCAGCCGTCACATTGTTCGGAAAATATTTAGTAGCATCTTCAACTAAATCAAGAGGTACTATGTGCATCCAGTTTTAAGAGACGATGTATCTGCAATGTGTCGAGAACAGCTAAGGGTGTAAACCTGAGAGTATGAAGTCCAAACTTTCAGGGCAAGTTGAAGGAATGTTGAAAAAAAGGCTGGAGTGCAACCAGTTCCCCTCCCATGTCCTTTTTAGCTGCAATCTCCTCAAAAACGTTTGATCAAAATTCGTTATCTAGATTCATAAAAGTCAAATATGTTCAACACATATGTTTATTGCTTAACGTCCAGAAAGGTCTGACTCATCTGAAAAAAAAGAGTAATAAATCAGCTTTAATGACTTATGACCTCGGATCTTCTCTTTCTTTTGAAAGAATAAAACAAAGCCATTTCATGAATACTTTTGACAGGCGTTTATATCATGAATTTAAGAAAAAAACAATTTCAACAAGGTTGAACATGTAAAAATTCTAACTTGTGTTTTACCTAATGATATTGCCTAATATTTTTAGAGAACTAAAAATCTGAGTTCAGTGGTTCAGTTGTACGATGGTTTAGTTACACGAAGGTTCAGTTGCACGGTGGTTCAGTTGCACGATGGTTCAGTTACACGGTGGTTCAGTTGCACGGTGGTTCAATTACACAGTGGTTCGGTTATACGGGGGTTCAGTTGCACGGTGGTTCAGTTACACGCACACCCCTTTTATCAGACAGGGAAAAACAAATACAAAAGTTCTGAATATTTCGAAGACATTTTGTGTTCGTCAGACAAAAGTTCCAATATCTAGAACCTTTGTATTTGATTTTCAGTATCTAATAAAAGGACTTATCTCTTTAGAAACTCCTATTGTTTCGTCATAGAAAGGCAGTGTGGTCTTGAAAAAAAAATTCTTAGAAGGAAAAGAAAAATAAAGATAATAAGAAAAGAAGATAATAATTAATTGTTATTTAAGTTTTTCTATTTTTTAATAAAAGAAAAATTAATGAAAGAATTTATTTTATATTTAAAGAAGCTGACAAGAACGAATTTTTCTGTTTTTAATAAAAGAACTTAAAAAATAGTAACAAATTTTGTGATTGGTTAACCAATCACAAGATTATATACTCATATACTTTGATTGATTATTACCTCTTTGATTGATATTTGATCTTGCTGGTTGATCTGCTATTTGATCTGCGCTTTGATCTGATGGTTGACACTTGAATATTGATTATATACTCAAGTTTTAAATATCTACTCTACTATTACTATCTACTTAACTTTCAGATTAACTAACTTAACAATTATTAATCTATAAAGTGCAAATGCTGTAATCACTTTTGGGGTAATTTCACTTTAAACAGGGCTGAAGCAGACCAGACAGCGTTTGTAGCTCTGGGCAGTCCATTGGAGAGCAGGTTGCTAACAACTTTCCTTCTATACCTTGATAGACTAAGCGTACTGGAAGCGTTTAGAGATGGCGGTAATATTTGTTACCGGTTAACAGTCTTCGTTTCTTTGTTGATAATAAGACCTGAATTGACTTAATTCAATATTTAATTATATATAATTTGTACTATAATTTATGCAAATATATTATTAATATTATTTATAGTATATAATATATACTATAATTTATATTATAATATATAAATTAACTATATATATATATAACTATATATTAATTAATTATATATTATAAAACGTAAACAATCAAATTATCTATTAAGTCTCATTTTTTAATAGTCAATTATTTAAAATAACAATTCTTTTTTTTTTTTTTTTTTTTTTTTTTTTTTTTTTTTTTTTTTTTAGTTTTCAAATTATCTCTAAACAGTCTTGGGCTTCTGTTCAGACATGATCACCTCAGGAGAAAAATAATGAATTTCATATTTTGTATATAGTGCTTTTGGGTTTTCATGCATGTTGAATTTCATTATACAATTTCCCTCAAGATCACATCCTTTTTGAGGGGAGTGTATTGATAATACCACTTGATATTTTCTGTTTCTTATATAAATTACCTGATACATGCACCTATAAGTTACATAAAACTTTGACAACCATAATAGATTTATACATTTAAACACATTTTAAAGATAGTATAAACACATTTAAAAGAAAGTGCAAACAATAATTTTGTTAAGTTTTGATGTCCAAGAATTCGTTAAAGCACTAATTAAATGAGTAATTGCAACTGTTAATTTTTTTTACAGGTTATTTTTATTGTTATTATTTTTTAAATTTTGTATAATCTAGTATACTATTTTTAATAGATCGTATCACCTGCTTAAAAAGGAAACTGTCTATGTTGCAAAAGGTAGAACATACTAATTTGATTATTCTGCACAACCCATTCTAATGAGTTGTGCTCGCAAGAAGTTGTGAGCACAAGAATGAGTTGTGCTCACTCAAAAAGGCAAGAAATTACTTCGTTGTGGCAAAATCTCTTGTTTTTGTACAAGTTCAAACTTTTGTTCTCAACCACTTTACGCCCCTTGGGTCATTCCCCAATCTCTGAAATATTTAGATTATTCCTATGTATTGCGCAATAATTACCTGTTTTTTGTATTTTCTTAAAGTTTGACCCTCTCATTCCCCCTCCTCCAAACAGGAATACCTCTGCACATACCTGGTCTCTATTTTGTATTAAATTCATAAAAGGAAATGAAATTGTTAAGTTCGTATATACAATGTTGTTGGTTGTAAAAAAAAAAGAAAAAAAAAATGTAACTTTTTTCAATGTTGGTGCACTTTTATCTAGTAAATTTGCTTACGCTTGCTACAATATGGGTATTTCAAAACCTTGTCTTCCGTGTATCTCTATGTATGTTTGTTTGCTTGAATGGCTATGAAGGCAATCCGATAAAGTCAAATTGCGATCATTCTACGTGCTCATGCACTTAGCGCCTCTCCTTTGTCAAAACGTTTTATGTGCATAAAAACTCGAACTTAATTAAGTGTTGACCTAGTGGCATCAAATTTAGGGGGGGCGTCAGTGGCGTCGAAATCCTTATCTGTATTCAAGCTTGTCCTTTACTCAGTGTTTTGGACATTGGTTGTGACAACATTCTTCCACCCCAACTGAGAACGACCTGTTTTCCGTTTAGCCCTAGGCGGTTGGCCAAAAATGGCAGTCTGTCATCCTTCATCCGCAGAACGTGCCCTAGCCTTCTCAACCTTTCTCTCACTATAGCCCTAGAAAGCGGGATTAAGCCACAATTTCCGTATATATCTGTTTAAAATTCGTTCAGTCTGTGAGAAATCAGTCATTTGAGAAATGATAGGTAAGAGTCAAACCAGTCATGAAACTTCTTTTTTAATCTATTCTATTGTTTTTCCTTCTATTTTTTGCTCCCATTTTGAATAAACTGGTTCAGTCGGGATCTGTGTGGCTTAGCTAAACAATAATCCTCCATTGTATCTTTTTTTTTTGTTCTTTTGATACCTCAAAATCATCCCTCATATATCTTCTGTGCTGTTCTTTTTCGTCATATTTAATTTATAGAGCTTTTTTAGGTTTGATAAACAACAAAAAGATATGCCCTCTTTGCAAATTCGAAGTTGTTGAATCGAAACGGTCGAAAGCACAAATTCAAGGACACATATTGACCGCGCACCGTATCCTCCTTCCGGAACTGGACAGGGGTACGGGGAAATGAAGGCAACAAATCTGGTAAGTATTTCCTTGTATTTCTGGTGCTGTGAACAGGGGCAAAGATTGCGATAAGCCGATATTTAACTCCAGTTTTGTCTCTGAGGGAAAAAAGACAGCCAACACCATCTAGCGCCGCTGCGGCGCTAATTACTAAGTTAATTTTAAAAACCAATTAGAAAATGTGTCGGATTTTTTTTTTCTACTTTTGCTTTATATTTAACCAAATATTTAAGAATAGCTTTTGGAAAAAGGGCCTAGTCGGTATATTTGTGATGTTTTTTATTAGCCTATATGCCTCACATTAGTCTAGCTTGCCAAGAGGGCCTAATTTGTGGGTTTTTTTCGGTCTATTTTCCGCAGACGAGTCTAGGTCTAAGCATGCTCTAAACAAATAAAAATAGTTGGAAAGCAGAAAAGTTTAACTTATTTTAGAAGATTTCGAGTTTTCCAAGCAAACCTATTTAATTTGAATCCAAATTCTAATAAAATGTTTGAATTTTCCTGACTTTTGGGTAACAGTGAACTAAGAGGACTTATGATTTTAAACGGTAGCTTAATCTATATCAAGGTCCTTTCTTATCATTTTTTCATACTCTTTAAACTGGGAGGGGGAAGCGTTTAGTTGCTTCATCCTTGACTGTGAGTTATTCTGAGTAACTAGTGGCCACTCCTGAAGTCTAAAATCAACTGTGGAGTAGATTCAGGAATTCTCGGACGCTGCTCTGCAATTAGACGAATTATATAGAGTATCTTGTACATTTGTTTGAAGAAGTATTTTTTAATGTCCCCTTAATTGAAAATTCCATATCTAATCGTGTACGAATTAAAATTTTAATTTGGCTTATTAAGTTCCCATTTTTACTGATCAAACAGTATTGAAAGACGTGTTTATGATTGAGGAAAAGGAAAGAATTTGAAAAAAATAATCTCAATACAATGCATGGAATACAGTTAGATTGAAGCATGGATAATTTATTTATCTGTCTCTGGACTTTTTTTTTTTTTTTTTTTTTTTTTTTTTTTTTTTTTTTTTTTTTAGCTCTCCTTAGCTCTGTGTGATTTCAGCCAATCTGAGTAGGCACTTGATTATATATTCAATGAGGGTTGGGTAGAGTTTTTGGAGAGTGAGTGAAAGTTAAGCCTGAAACGCAACCATAATGCTTTAGGTGGCTTTTTTCTTACTTTTCAATGTTTAAGCAGGTTAAGACTTTCATTTTACTACTACTACTAACAACTCACTGTAGCACCAAGTCGCCAGAGGCCAGCAAAGCTAAGCACACTCTTCCTCCCTCCCAATTTATTCAAAACCTCCCCCTTAACGACATCCTCCCATCCCAATTGGGGACAACCTGCCTTTCGTTTGGCCCTACACGGTTAGCCAGCAAGGACAATCTGTCATCCACAAAACGTGTACTAGCCAACCGTTCTCTCATTATAGCCCTTGAAAGGGGGATTTAACCATATTTGTCGTAGGGCTCACTGTTTCGAATATTGTCAGTCAGTCGAGTACTCAAAACAATCAAGATAAGATGAGATTTATTACTAAAAAACGGCTATTAAAAGCCCAAATAGGCCGAATCCGCACTTAGTGTCAATAAAACGAAGAAAACCCGAAAACAAACAACAACGAAAAAAATATAAAAATGTCAACGTCAAATAAGTATTAATGCCAAAAACAATTAAAACTCAAAAATTAAAAGGTCAATACCGAATCAGCAAAATGTCAAAAGAAAGAAAACTCGTAAATCTAAAAAGATAAAGAATAATTAAAACAAAAACAATTTAGTTATGCGACCAAAAAATAGAAAGCTTGAAACTTCCAAAATGAACACCAAAAATATAGTTGAAAAGGGAGATAAGAGGGAGGGGTTGAGGAGATTCACTGATTGAATATGTAAACTATGTAAGGGATGAAAGTATTTCTATATCTTTCAGTGGAAACTTTTATTGGGGCAAGGAGGGTGAGTTTTGTTGAAGCAGAACGTGGGAGGCGGGGTCGAAGGGGTGAATATTGACTAGGGAAAAGGGTAGTTGCCCGAGGGTTGTGAAGGGCATTGTTAGCGAAACGCAAGGAAATGTTTGCTCTCCTTTCCATAAAAGTAACTACATTGGCTCTCCGAAGAAGGCAAATATAAGGTACTTTATCCTCACTAAAGATAATTCCTTGCACCTTTTTTGGACTGCCTCTATTCTGTCCGACAATTCAATGGAGATGCCAGGATGCCAAACAGGACAGGCGTACTCGAGGGCTGAGCGTACAAATGAGAGGAAAATTTTCAAACAATTCGATTTAGGACATTTAAATTTTTAAAGGAGTTTAAGGAGGGAAAATGCGGCATTTGCACATTTTAAAATATCATTAATATGGCAACCCATTTTAAGTCGGTTGAGATGGTAACCCAGTAATTTCATAATGGTGACAGACATTTCAGAGGGGATTTGACAGTAGAAACAATGGGGAGTTACAAGGATATTAATATTTAAAGCCGTTGACTGTAAGGGGTTGACTCTCATATCATTAGTAACAGCTTCGTCTGATATCGATTCCAAAAGTAGTCCATTGGGATACTTTTTAAATTTTTGAAACATGTCTTTTAAGACAGTCAGGTCATCAACAAGTTTCCATCTATCTGGAAATCGACACCAAGGTTGTTTATCGTTGCAGCAAATAAAATTGGGCCTAAGAGGGTTCTCTGGGGCACGCCTTTATAGTTTGAATATATATCAAACTAATAATAATAATGTTTGAAATATATATACGCCTTTATAGTCAGAATATACATTCAGGTATTTGACGACTTGTGTTCTACTAAAAAAGAAAGACGCAATTATTCTAATTAAATAGGGGTCAACTTGAAAGTCATTGGATAGTTTTTCTACCAATGTATTGTGGTTGATGAAATCAAAAACTTTCTGCAAGTTCACTGCAATAACATTGAGCCAGGTTTTTTAAGTGTGTTACATATTGTGTCAATATGGAGAACAAGATAGTGGGTGGTAGATATAGAGCGTAAATTTCTGGATTGTCTTGGTCAACATTTGGGATTATCTTTATTTTCAACCATTCAGCTGAAAAGCTTTCATATAAGTTGGAAAAAACTGGAGTAAGAGTAATGGGCTGGAAACCATCAAATCTTCTTGTTACCTTTCTTTTTTACGGAAGTAGTAAAACCTAATTTCCAACGATTTGGGAACTTACCAGTAGAGGTGATTTCACTAAAAAGTAAGGACAAAGGTTCTAAAAGATTGTTAGCAAAGCCTTTAATTGGTACAATCGGGACGTTTAGCGGACAAGTACTGCACTTTTTAATATTCTTAAATTTGTTTCCACATCTGAGGGCGAAATAAATCATAAGGATTGTCAGAAGAGAGAGGAGGGAGGCTAGAGGAAAGAAAGAGAAAAGGGGAAAGAAAGAAGAGATAGAGGAAAGAAATTTGTTCACATCATTGGCTGTAACTGAGGGGCTCCTCTTTGAAGTGAAAATCTATATTATCTAGTTTATCTATAAAATCTAGTTTATTCTATTATACCATTGTTTTGGCTTAGTAGAAAATAAATCTTTGACGTTAAATTTTAATATGAAGAAGCAGATTTATGAATCTCTTTTTTTATATGTTTACGCATTGAGTTAGCTTCGGATGTTTTTCCATTCTTAAGTAGATTCATTTTAATTCTAATTAGCTTTTTCAATTGGCTTGTAATGTACGGTTTGTCATTAGAATATATTTTCACTTTTTTCTCAAGGAAGGAATCTAGGTATTTTTTTTTTTAAATCAGATTCTAGAAGTTAGAAACTTTAACATTAAATGTTATTATTCCCTTTGAGACCCAGCCAGTTTTCAATAATAATCCAAGTTCAAAGAGGCCATCATTGGGAAATTGGGTGATAAGAGAATTCAGTAACAGAAAAAGTATGGTTAAAGCTGGAGAGAGGCCTCATTAATAAACAAAAATGGTAGCTTCCCCCTAACGGGAGCAAAGGGACAGGTGGGCTGTAAAAAGCGTGCATATTCGTGCAAATCAAATCAAGGGTAGAATTTCCTTTGCTTGTTGTTGTTTTTACTATCCGTTTTAAATTGAGGAAAATATAAAGGGAACTTAACTTTAGATCATTAGCATCACCTACTAGGAAATACCGGCGTTCGGGAATTTGCAGAGGACAAAGTCGGCACTACTATGCAATTGCTGGTAGAATTGGGCAGCGTCTTTGTCCAGCATTTTGATTTGGAGAATAATTCCTATTTTGATAGGCAATTCCTCTGGAAAACTTTTAGCAAATCCTCCGTCGTTTTTTGGAGCGCCCACGCTTAAAAACCATACTTGATGACCCCCCCCCTCCATTGGTAGTATTTGGCTTTTTCTATTTTTATTGATATTTTCAAACTAATAACGTTATTCATAGTTGAATAGTAGAGGATAGCTTATTCTTAGGCTATGTTTTGTATACTCTTATTTGAAAAAACAAACACATTTGTTAGCTTGATTTATTTATCACTTATCCGTTTATGTTTTACCAATCATTTATATTATATTATTTATAATAATTTATTTATATTTACCGTTTATAGGTTTAGTCATGCACTGCTGTAACGTTAAACACATCATTTCTTAAAATCATTTTAATTGCCAGTTTTGCTTCATACCTCCGATTACCAGGACTGCAGGGATCTCTCTCTCTCTCTCTCTCTCTTTCTCTCTCTCTCTCTCTCTCTCTCTCTCTCTATCTATATATATCTATTTATCTCTCTCTCTCTCACTCTTTATCTCTCTCTCTCTTTCTTTCTCTCTCTCTAGGGTGGAGGAGATTAGTAAAAAAAAAAAAAATTATAATTCAACTGAATAGTGCCCATGAACGCTGAAAAACATTGAATGTTACACATTTAAATAAGAAGTGCCCAGAAGTTTGCAAAAATTTGGGGTTTTGGGATGACTGGGTTTCGATTTTTAGATTAAGACTCAATAGGTGTCCCTCAAGAAGACACCTATGACACCTCAAAGAGTATGAATAACTTATAAGAGTGGAAACTAGCGCCAGCATCGACAAAAAAACTATCAGCACCATGTAGCGTTTGCCGATCACTGCGCAACTATTGCTAATCAGCTATTGGCAACTAAACTGCCATTCGCTGAGCCAGAACAATAATATCTCTCTGTAATAACTCTCTACCTCTCTCTATTACTACTACTACCTTTCCATAGTATGGTAATAAATTGAAAATATATATGTTTATTTATACATATAAACTTTATTTCATTGTCTTAATTAAAAAATCTACCCTTTCCTTTTGTAGGTCTGTATTTTGTCCTTTTTTTGTCTCTGTTAGTGTTTTGTAAATTTACAATTGGTCTTTTCTTCTTTTCAGATATGAAGCGGTAGTTTTCCTTCGTTTGCCGTCTGTGTTTATTTCTGGATAGAATTTCGATATCCATTATTGACGGATGGTGATCAGTCTAAATTTTTTTGTTTATTTTGATTTTATACTATAAGAACCCTGTGTATATGTATATTGTCTTCGATTTTAGGCAATGTATAAACAAAGAGAAAAAAGAGATTACTTTCCCGTAATTTTCAAGGGAAAACCTATGCTTTAATTCCATTGATCCATGGTTGTGACGAATATTCTTCATACCTGATTGGTTATCCTGCGTGAAGTTATAAGCCAGTAAAAAAGAAGAAAATTTTCTGAGACATAGAAATTTTTACGAGTAGGCTCTCTGTTTCTCTGTGATTTTAGTGCTATCAAAAAATATCTAAGGAGCAGGTACGTACGTAAATTTTTTTGTGGGTGGGTTGGGGGGGGGGGTGAGAATAGTAAAAAAAATCTATTTTTTTATAATTTGAATGAAAGCACCCACAAATTTGGTAAAATATTATTGCATGTTTCACATTTAGCTATTGTTAATGGGGGGGGGGGAGGGTATGTGTTGATATAGTCACTAATTTTATTCTGACTCTGACACTTTTATTGTTAATAGCAAATTCGGTAAGAAAATTGCTAACAGTGATTAATTGGTTTATCCTGCCACTTTCACTTCTTTGCTGTCAAGTGCCGATCACTGAGAAAAACTGTTAAATGAAAAAAAAAAACTTGTTACTTGCTATAGCTGATTTTTTTCCAAGATTTTTTACCTTCTCCTCCCCCGACTTCGAAAAATATCGTTTTTTTGGTTATTATCATTGGAAATTGATTTTGCTTTATTTTTAATTGAAAAGAGTTAAATTACCCCCCCCCCACTTTTCTAGAAATTGAAAATAAATTGACCCCACCCCCAAACTTTCGTGAAATTTCCTCAGTGAAGAAAAAAGGTTGGATGAGAAGAGTTTGTAGCTTGCTAGATGCTATCCCCTTTGCCTTCTTTCTACTGGGGCCTTCTTGGCTTTCCTCTGACCTGCCTGGAGAAATATAAAGATTAATTTTTCAATTTTTACGATTTATCACCGGATGCTTCTTGGATTGGTGACTTATAACGATGAATAGACTTAATTTGTTAGTGTAATAGTTGGACGACTACTGTATTTGTAATTAACTTGACGGTTTATTTTGGAGACATCAATTTGAAGGTTAATATGTAAAATGGTTAAAAGAGAATAAATGATGACTCTTTAGGACCAATAATGAGGGAGGGGGCAGCTTGGCCGCTAGTTGTACCAGTGATAAACCCGCACAATTTTTCGTCTCGTATAATTAATTTTTCATTTGTTTTATTTCTTTTTTTTTCCTTTATAAAACTGAAAGATGTCAATTTCCAAGAAATGAAGTCTATCCAGAAAATATGTTTAACTCAGAAAATTTAGGAATCGTAGAGGTTTGCTTGTCCCCTTGACATTCCGTCGTAATTTTGACACAAGTTTTAATATTGCTCTTTGCTGTCGTTTTAAAGATTTTGGACAATTTTAATTTTTATAACAGCTCATAATGAACTTTTATTAAAGAGAAATAAAATAAACTTTGATCTAGACAACGCTTGGGGGGGGGGGGTGCTCTCCTCGTGGTCACTAAATCACCCAAGTCACTTCAACTCCCCGGTGAATCCAACTCCCATTCAAGTCATCAAATAACACTATTCAACTCAACCCTGTGAATATCAAGCCTGTTTGACTCGAATCTATTCAACTTGACGCCAATTCAGTTCAGTCCTTAGTCGGCATGTTGTCTTTTTTTCTTTCTTTTTTTTGTTCCTCTTAGTTTTACAGGCAATAAACTTTTAAAGTTATAATTAAGCTATTAAATTATTTTGCTTGTATAATATACAAGATTGTACAGTGTGAGAGTATTTTATGTCGCTATTGACCAGGTTATTTTTTATGTTTATTTGACGAGAACGCGATTTCATCCATTTGAGTATGTGAATAAGTTGTTCTGAAATAAATAACTCATTCATTTATTTAAAAACTCAATCTTGTGGGGATCGGCTCCATTCAACTCACATTACATTAAATTTGATAGTTTATACATTTCATATTTGATAATAAAATATCCATCTAAGACTCTTTTGCCAAGGGGATTCGTTTTATCAGGGTCCCGAAAATACGCTGAAAACTTCCTTAGTAAATTTTTCGATTCAGGACTTTATTGCGTAGTATTCAGTTAAATTTAAAAGTTTATTTAACTCATATATGATATTAAAATGCTAAGTCCTTGGGCCAAGAGGACCCCAATAAGTTCTAAGTCCTTGCACTAAGAAAATTTTTGACCCAACAAATAAGCAAAAAATAAAGTTCCATTCAAATCAAGCCTTTATCACATGCAACAAAAGATATACTGTTCGATCATATTGAAGTAAATTACGATATATATGAATTTACTAGATATTTTTATTTGTGCTTTGCTGAGGACGACCCTTGAATACTGCACCGAAATTTTTATTTAAGGGTTACGAATTTTACTGTCATGGATTAATTCGTCATTGTTTTACCTGCTGTTGTTTGTGTACTGTTGATTTGAGTAGGAGTTGAGTTCATCAAGAAGGGTTAAGTTGAATTGCGTTGCTGCAGGGGGTTGAGTTGAATTTGATTGAGTCACAATGGAACTCCCCTCGCATATCAGATAATATATTTTATATTTTAGTTCAGTCTTCAGGTCATAGTGTCAATAGTCTTCAGGTCAGGCAAATCGTACAAATTGAAAAGTAAGAAGAAAGATATGCAGTCATAATTAAAACAAAAGTCGCACTTAAAAGGCTTTACTCGTCCTCGTCCTCATCCGAATTTAAAGCATTGACTAGTGTCGAATTTTGGCTGAAGGGATACACCTGTTTCCATTCCTTGGTAGCCCGAGTAAAATCGCTGGAGATCACCCAGTCATGGATTCCACTTGACGACCTGAGGACAAGTTGCTTCTTTTTCATCAGGGAAGAAAACTCGAGATATTTAGTTTATTGCGATGTTTGGTTCTTATGACCGACAAAATCGAGAACTGTCTCTCTGCTCCAGCACTAGAATGGGGCAAGCTGCAGAGAGTCAGAAAGAACTTTGGCAAGTATGGGAACAGATCGTTTCAAGCAGCGTCTTTAAAAAGGGACAAAGCTTTCCACAAATTGCACGGATTTTCGAGTTGAGCCTGAAACCGAAGCTAAAAAAATTTTTTGACTCCCGAGTTTTCGCAACGAAATTCAATTTCCCCCCCCCCCCCAAATGTCTCAGGATCTTGAAGACTTGTCCCCGAAAACTCCCCGAGTTTTTAAAGCATGTCCCCGAATTTTCAGATTTGAGAGTGGAAGCCCTGCTTGATACACAGAAAGATGTTTTTGCGACCTCTGGACGCCGGAAGTGAAGTGTCTGTTTACGAAAAAAGGAAAATAAGTGACTGCTTGTCTGTCTCTTATCTCGACTATGCTGAACAGATCAGGGTGAAATAAAATATTTGTAGATGAATGAATACAAACATAGATACAAAAATACTGAATTGTACCACAATTCTGGGACAAAAATGGGGGACAAATTTCAAAAGCCGTCACTTTCAAACACACCTCAGATTCTTAGCACTTCATCGCCTGAATTGCTTCGTGATTATGAGTTGTAGCTGTTTGTCTTCGTTGATTGTTTTTTACTTTTTCAATATATATGAATTTTATGACCTGAAGAACAATGATAAATTTAAAGCCGGGCTTCACCAGCAGAATTTCCAGAGTCCAAGATTCCAGACTATTGCTTGACGTCTTGCATACACCGCATCTGGAACATGAAGCCTATCCAGTAGTACATCCAAATAATCCAAAAAAAGTATTTTTTAACTTGTAGATTTCCGTAATTTTAAATCATACTATGAAAACGAAAGAAAAGAGTAAAATATAAAAAAAGAAGAAAAAAGGAAAAAAGATTGTGAAAATCGTATTGATTATCCTCCTATAGTAAAAACAGATGTGATCTAGTAAATTTTTCCTCTTCGATTTAGACAATTCTTCCAGGTCAGGGTGGCAACCCTGCTGTAGAACGCCTTTACAGCCACGGTTGCCAGATTTTCGTCAGATCGTATAGTCCAAATCGGCGTAATCACTAGCCTTTAAATAGCGAACGCTATTATAATTTACAAACCTATTGTGCCCGTGGTACAATTGTACCATATTGGTACATTTCACCTCTACTGGTACAGTTTGGTGCAATCCCACAAAATATGGTACAATGTGGTACACTTCAGTATTTTTGTACCTATGTTTTTATTCTTTCATCTACAAATATTTTATTTCACCCTGATCTGTTCAGCATAGTCTAGATAAGAGACAGACAAGCAGTCATCTATTTTCCTTTTTTCGTAAACAGACACTACACTTCCGGCGTCCAGAGGTCGACAAAAACATCTTTCTGTGTATCAAGCAGGGCTTCCACTCTCGAATCTTAAAATTCGGGGACATGCTTTAAAAACTCGGGGAGTTTTCGGGGACAAGTCTTCAAGATCCTGAGAATTTGGGGGGGGGGGGGAATTGAATTTCGTTGCGAAAACTCGGGAGTCAAAAAATTTTTTTAGCTTCGGTTTCAGGTTCAAATAGGGCTTGGATCCGCGTAGTAAATCAATCCTTTTACACAGTAGGTTTTTAGAGCCAGAGCACGGGATTGGAAACAATAGCTGAAAACACTTATTGCTGACATTGCGGCAAAAACTTCAAAATTGTAAAAAAAAAAAGTATTGAACACATGTGAACCGTAAATACCAGTAGCAGTTTTTCAATAAGATATTAATCTCAGCAATTCATTAATAATATTTAAAAATAAATATAGAAAGTGAACGAAAATGTCTTATGCAAAATTTTTATAGATAGCACTTTACGTCACCGACGATCTGCGTGTTACGCGAAGCGTAACATGCGGAAAAAAATTTGGGATATGGTACATTTTTTGTCTGGTACATTTTCATGCAATTTGTAGAACATTTTATTTTGAGGTGTTGGTAACACTGACCGTTGGTGATTTTAATATGTTTACGTGACAGCTTTTTAACACAATGAGACAAATTCTCATAAAAATGCTATTAAATAGACTCAATTGTCAGTGGACGGAGAATTTACTTCATATCAAAATAGCCGGTCAGGGGAGTAGAGCAAAAGCCGTGCCACTTATATTAGTACAGAAGAAAATGTAATAGACGACACGCGGTGTTTGGAATCTTTGGATCTGCGAAGTTTGTTCCAGGCCCAGAAAATATATTATATTATTTGTATTTAAGCCTGTATTCACATCCTAACGCCTAAGTAGGTGGGGCTATATACTTATTTATAGTCATCAGATACTATAATAAACAGGGATGGGCTAAAATCTAGATAAGGCATGATTCTAGCTGAGGGGCTTTAGACTATCTTGGAGAATAGCTGCACGAGGAGAGTGAAACTTTCAGGAATGAACTCAAACCCTAAATCATGCCCCAGGAAGGACATTCTAGCTTCCATTTTAACTGTTTTACTACTTCTAGGGCTTCAAAAATAGCATAGAATTCGTTTTCCTTAATTTTTGTTGGTCTGCTTTCCGTTAAACTTAGGTTTTTAAAACACAACGCTAATGACATGAATTGGATTTTTAGTTATTTTAGGATTTTATTTTTAAAATTAAGATGCACTACTGAAAAATTCATTTATAGCCTAACTATTTCTAAGATAGAAAAAGTCCCTCCACCTCGAATTTTACCGTGTATTCACCCTTTTTACTCTTGTGTTTGGTATATAGGAGATGAAAGCAAAACTGAACTTTTAAAATCTTTAATGTTGGTGATAAAACTACTAACCTAGCCTATTTACCATATTTTCTATTCTTTTTCCCTCTATTGAGTTGAAGTTTTATCTTTCCATTATGTTAAAGGTGCAGACTAGGGACCCCTAAAGAAAATATCATTTCTTATCCTGTATTATTCATTCAATTGTACTGTAACAGTTTTTTTCTTAATAAAACAGTTTGTGGTAATGAATTGTAAGCAAGGGGAGTTACAGCTTAATAATAGCTGAAACTAAAATTTTTGAAGTTTGAGATCAAATTCCAAAAACGAAATTTTGATATAAATAGAAATGTTAGAAAAATTAGTCTGTTATACTGATCCCGAATATATAAGATTCATTAGGTTTTTTTTTACCCATCCAAGGCAAGAAGCCTGAGAAAATTTGCCTGATTTTCGAAAAAAAAGCGGGAAAGAACCCCCAAAAGTATATGAATCTTAATGAAAATCACACCATCAGAATCAGCGTTACTCTGCAGCAAGGGAAAATACATATCAAAAACTTGGACTGTAATTGATGCCAAAGGCAACATTTTTTTCTGAAACCCATTCCTTTTTGGAGCTTTGGCAAAAAATAATCAAAAAATCTACCGTAGTCAAGGAATGCTTTTTAAACCAATTTGATCTTTATCTTTGAAGTATAAAAATCTGCAATTTCTGGGAGCGAACACTTAAAATAGAAACTGTAATTAGCTCTGTGAACAAAATCTGTATGAATGTGAGATTTTAAAATCGTTTGGTATGAAAAATGCTTTTCTTTTTTCTAGTGACTACTAGAGACCAGTAACATGCGTAAATACATCTTAATATGTAAATACCAATCGTAAGCATAAATTCACCTAAAAAATATTATTAAATGCATCAATATTAAACAAAACGCTTAGCTATAAAAATTAATTAACAGTACAATTATTCTGCATATTAGATAGATAGATAGAAAGGTTCTCTTTTAAAGCCAAACATACGGCCATGAACATAGTAAAATAACATAAATGAAAGGTGCAAATGACATACACTTTCATCAGCGATCATCATAAAGCATTAAAAAGAAACACTACATTAACCTAATAATAGTACTTAATACTTGGAAATACAGTCATTGAAAAAAAAAAATACTTAACACTTGGAAAAAACATTTAAATTAAACATTAAATTTACTTTATACTGGGATTTTTTTTTTAAGTTAACCAAATTTCCAGCTTCCTCGCTATTCTTGTGCAATTTTTTAGTGGCCATATACCTAGAAAGAATTGTTCTCTGACTTCAAAATGTCCAAGTACTTTATCCCCCCCCCCCTTATGTGCAAATATATAGCCCAAATTATACATTTCCCATCTATTCTGTCACTTGTCTTTGTCTTGTCTCTTGCTAAGCTGAAAAAAAACTAACGAAGAAACCGGTTTGTTATCGAGTTTTACACAGTGCAAACTTGAGTGAGTGGTGCATAATACACAAGTACTATAACTCCTTCCCCCTATGGAAATTAAAAAACAAAACTCAAATAAAATTCAACAAACAGGATAAACTCAAAAATAAACTCAAACAAACAGGAGGGGTACTTTCGGGGGGTATTTCCCGTGGGGGTATTTTCCACGGGGGGGGGGGGGGGTATTTTCCGGGGGGAGGTGGCAATTGCCGGCCACCGTCCTCTAGTCATGATGGAGCCACTTCAAACGCCTTTTGTAAATAGACTAATTAGACTTGGTATTTTATACTTAGCTATGTTCCTTTTATAATGTCGAATGCGTCGTACATATAAAAACAATACGTTCACTCTTGGAGAGGGGGAAAAATGATGAAGTTTATTCTTTTGAAATGTAGGCCTACTCATAACTATGACTTCAATCATATGTTTTTGCTTGTCAAGCATTTGTTTCGTGCATAATTTTGCCTGCATCATAGACACTAAGAACGATAAATTTAGTACTTAGATCAATAGGACGTATGTATGCTTCTCGAATGAATTCATAAATATGACGTCACTGACATGAATACTTTTTCCGAAATTAAGGTTCTTAACGAATTTTCTTAAACTTCTGACCTATATAGATTGTTTTTTTTAGGCAAGAAAATACCAGGATGCTAATTTCCCCACCAAAAAATATCGAGTCATTTTCGATATATATATATATATATATATATATATATATATATATATATATATATATATATATATATATATATATATATATATATATATATATATGAATTGAATTTATTTATAGCCCGTTGAAATACAATGAACGGAGTATAAAAAAAAAACAAAAGAAAAGAAAAAGCAAAAGAAAATGACGGATAATGACAAATAAAACGAAATTAAAACTCATAGAACAATCGCACAGGTATAGTAATAAACCAGAAAATGACAACACAAGCCAATGTAACAAGCATATAGACAAGCACGAATAAAACAAAGATAAAACTTATGGAACAAGCACACAAGCATAATAATAAACCTAACAATCATACAGTATACATAACAAACACAAAAACAGTAAATGTGAAATACCTATTGTTTTAAAATGGAACACCAATGGGTGTTCATTTATTCCCATATTGTAAGCTGCAATGCATCTGCTGATGGCAGCATTGGGGTCTATTAGACCGTGTTTCCTATTGGCCCAAGAATTACTTGCCCAGAGGGGGGAGGCTGAGAAGATATTTAGCATACCGGTAATAAATTCTTCGGAGTTGCTTTGATTCCGTTGCCGAAAAGGTACGCCAAAAAGGTGCAAGGTATAAAAATTTGGGAGTGCATACGAGTTATATAATTTAGCTAGTAGCTGGCGCTTAAGACAAAGTTTATTGGAAACTATGCCACCGTAGGCACTGGACGTCCGGCGCTGGAAATGGTGAATGAGAAGCTTTTTAGTTGCTTTAAGGGAGGTACCGATTGGGAGGCCAAGATAATTCATTTCCAATTTAGGAGCAACCAATACTCCATTAAGATCAACATTAAATCCTTCGGGAACTGGGTCCCAGTTGAATAGTACCCCTTCTGACTTTTCAGCGTTAAATTTAAGATTTATTTTCGAATACTCTCGACTCAAAAGGGAAAAATTTTTCTCAAACGTCAGTACCGTTCGGCTGGAGTAAAGACATCGTCCGCATAAGCAATATGAGACACATCTATCCCTTCTAAAAGACAGGAAGAAACTGCTTGAGATTGTGCGTCGAGAATAAAGTTGTTAAACGCAATTAGGGATGTAAGGGCGCTTTGTCTTACTCCGTGATGAACAGGTATGGTTATCTTTGTAATTATTGCATGAGGCAGATTAACAATGACAGTTAAATGATTATGCATATTATACAAAGCACGAATAATACAGGTACTGACCCCGCGTTTATACAATTCAGTGAGGATATGCGCGTGAATTATCGAGTCAAAAGCACGACTGACATCATGGCTCCCTAGAATAAGCGGCTCTCCAGATTTATCAGCATCAATCAAGACCGACGACATTGCATGAGCGCACCCTATTCCTTTCTGGAACCCAAATCGGTGTTGGGGCATATAGCATTTATCAACCAGCTCAGGCATTATCAACTTCTCAAAAATTTTACAAAAAGTTGCAGCTACCGTTATTGGCCTATATGATGAGCACTCATTTAGGTTTTTTTTTTTTAGGGACAGGAGTAAGACGGCCAGTTGAAAATGAGGCAGGAACTATTCCTTTTGTAACACCATTTGGAAAAGCAGGCCAAGGTGGGAAAAAAGAAAAGGGGTTCCATACAGGAGGTTTTTGGCGCAAACGTGATCTGTACCTCTTGAAAAAGGTTTCTTAATTTTACGAATTATATTATAAACATCCAAAACTGATATAGTCAACATTGATTTGTCCCCTATCGGAAGTATCTTTTCGAGTGTAACTTTGGATGGATTTTCTATTAGTGGGTCTGGTTCTGAAAACTCTCTGGAGAAATGTTGTTCCCATAGTTCGGGAGGGATATTAAATGACTGGTTTGGCTTTTGTTTTTGTTTATGTGTTAAATTTTTCCACAATGGTCCTGGGTTATTAAAAATCTTTTAATAAAAACTGGAACAAATAGTATGTCTATTTTTCTATGGCTCTTCTAATAAACGCGTTTGGTGGATAAACGAATCAAATTTATAACACCAGTTCTGGGAGGGCCATAGTCTATCCAAGTGCTTATCTAAAATTTGACCTTATTACAAGCCTCAACAAGTAAAGAATCCTGGGACCAACTTCGGATCCGACTCGTACTTTAGTGCGAGGGACAAACTGCTTTTCTGCTTGCAATAAAGCATGTGAAATAAGTGACGCATATATATTTAACTTAATACGATTTTCATTAATTGAAGACGGAACCGAACTCTGGAGAAGCTCAAATGGTATTTTTATCTTTGCGAGAATATTATCAATACAATGCTGGTACTGGGGTATATCAATCTTATTCCATTCTACCACAGTACGTCACTTAGAACCTTGGATTGCCCGTGCACGGTTAAATGGAGCCATAATACTGAAAGACAACGGCAAATGGTCAGATACTACAAAATCATTAAGTACGCTTACACTTACTGCACGACTAGCAATACTACCGGAAACAAGCACATGATCAAGGTTTGACACTGATCCTGAGCTGTGTATATATGTGAAATCAGCAAATTTTGGTAAGAGAGCCTTTTCATTTGGAATCAGGCTAAGAAGCAGAGCCGTACGTGCATTATCACTTTTCAATAGGTTACAACTAAAATCCCCCAACAGAACCCAATGGAGGTGCGAGGCTCTGATTTTACTCAAACATTTACCCAATTTTCTGCATGCTAGAGCAGACTTCGTTTCAGAATTTTCGTCTCTATAGTCTGTTGGCAGGTATACGTTTGCAATGACAGTATCACCCACTTTAATTGCAAGGAAATGGTCAGATTTTGCAAACAGTTCGGAGTTAGTTTGTCTATCTATTATTGTAGCAAGTCCACCTGAGGGACGGCCTCGTTTTCTGGGCCTTTTAGCGGCTATAAAGCAGCGCACATGTGATGGCACTATATCCAGTAGTTTCAAATTATCAGCAGAGAGAAAATCTTCCTGTATGCATATGATTTCTTTAGTAATGCAAAGTTGTTCCACCAGGGCGATTTTTGCACTGAGACTACCATTTACGTTCTATATATATATATATATATATATATATATATATATATATATATATATATATATATATATATATATATATATATATATATATATATATATAACTATATATACAACAACTATAAAATTCAAACTAATAAGTTTGAATTTTTCAAACTAAAAAAAAATCACCCTGTCTGTTTGTTGATTCATTCGATAGCAAACACATCCAATCAAAGTTTTGATATAGCCATCTTGTTCAGCGTAGTTGATTTTCAGATAGAAATTATGATTTTGAGGAGGACACTCACCCACAACCCTCAGGGCACGGGTTGTAGATTATGCCCTGGGGCAGATAAGATTTTTATAGAAAGTATTGTCGTAGAAACTTCAAAAAGGGCTCATTCGATTGGAATTTTTTTCCTAAACACATCCAATCAAAATTTCAGTAAAGTACAAATTATATCTGGCTCTTAGAAATCATAGGATTTAGAACCTTACTCAGATTAATTTCTGCTCGTTTTGAGTTTGACTTATTCTAATTTCTGTTTGTTTTGGGTTTCATTTATTTATTGATACTGATTTGCGGTAGTTGTATGCTTGGTAGATTATTTGATTCTTTTTTGTTCACTTTTGGTTTAATGGAGTTCTTTACTTTTTTTTGAAAAATTTATTTTGTGCAAAAAGTTTTTTTGATTAATACTATAGAAAAGCGCTACACTTTATTTTACTAGTTATTAGATGGCATACAAAATCAAACATTAGAGCGTAATTCATTTAACTGGTGGTTATTGCGTAGTTTGTAATTCTGAATTAAAGAAAAAGTTAAAGTTACTTTAGGATACTACCAGGAATTCAAGAAAATCATCATTTAAAAAGAAAAACTAAGGAAGTCAGAAGGACGTTAAGGTATGCAAAGCTTGCAAAAGCATAACAAAAACTTCATTTAGTCCTGGCATTGCCTGACATCAGCCTAATCTAGCCTCCCTGGTTAGCCAGAGGATCTTTCACAAACTGCTTACAAATATTGTACAGCATATACTCTTATCCTTTCAAATTCGTATTGTCTTGGGTAAACTTTTTTCAAATCATATTATTGACTTAGGCCTGTATGAATAAAGTAAACATGGTTAATATATACCAAATCATATTATTGAGTTTCAAATAAAGTGAATACACCATTCGATGCCTTTTTTTATGCTGATTACGAATATAATAAGCATTTCTATTGGAAATGAATTTCAGCCCCCTCCTATATAGGCTATACCTAACCCCGAATTGGCATTTATAGGGGGGGGGGCTGAAATTTATTTATAATAGAAAGGATTATTAAATTTATAATCAGCATAAAAAAAGGCGGTAAAATTATACTTTAGTTACTTTTGGCTATCTTGGAATGGGGTTGGGTTAGGAAAATGAAACTTTCAGGGATAGGTCTACTGGCTAAAGTATGTCCTGGGAAGATATTTTGAAGTATCCACCTCCGCTCCTGTCTCCCTCTAGAGGGTCCTGACCTTTGATGACCTTTAAAAATATGTGAGTTATAGAAGTGAAACCTTGCAAAATAGATCTTCTGCTTAAATGAAGTACAACAAAATTGTTTTCAGCTTCACAACTTTGCTCAATCCCAATTTTTAAGGTTTTAAAGATATGCAAAGACATTTCTTAAATTTTGGAAATAAACTATTTATATGGCTTAAAATTCTACTCAAATAACAGGAATTGCATTTTCAAAACTAAACCCAGAGAAAAAGAAACTGATAACTGAAAATTAAGGTACAATATTGTTTTGTCAAAATTTCAATAAGTATAGACCTGTAATAAAGGCAAATATCAGGACCCTCTAGAGGAAAAAGGAGTGGAGTTAGGTATTTCAAAATACCTTCCCAGTACACACTATAGCATGTAGACTCATCCCTGGAAGTCTCATTTTCCTAACCTAACCCCTTCCCAAGATAGCCAAAAGTAGCTAAAGTAGAATTTTACCAAAAAGGCATTAAATGGTGTATTCACTTTAGTCCTAACTCAATAATATGATTTGGTATATATTGACAGTAAACATACCACTCAATGTCTTTTTTATGCTCTTTCTGAATATAATAATCATTTCTGTCAGAAATGAATTTTGCCCCCCCCCCCCTATATATACCAATTCAGGGTATATATTTGCACAATAGGGGGGGGGGTAAAGTTTAAACTTACCTTCCATTTACATCAGGGCAAATATTTACCAAATCATATTATTGACTTACGAATAAAGTGAACATACCACTCAATGCCTTATTTGGTCAATATCTACCAAATCATATTATTGAGTTAGGACTAAAGTGAATGCACTATTCGATGCCTTTTTTATGCTGATTACAAATATAATAGGCCTAAGCATTTCTATCGGAAATGACTTCCCGCCCCCCCCCCTATATACGCACTCAATAACCTACACCTGATAGGAAATTGATAGGGGGGGGGGGGCTGAAATTACTTTACGAAATAAATACTTATCATATTTGTAATACGCAAAAAAAAAAGCATGAAATGGAGTATTCACTTTAGTCCTAACTCAAAAATATGATTTGGTAGATAATAATAATAATAATAATAATAATAATTTTATTATAAGCCAAAAAACAGGCCATACAGAACACTATTCTTAATCACACTCCACAAGAAAAATAACATAAATATCAAGTTTCACTCATTGAGTCAACGCTTCATTTACATATTTACATAACTGCCTGATTGTCCTTTTTACAGTCGTTTTCAGGATCCCCGGGAACTCCAAGTTACCACCCTCAAAATACTTTTCCCTTAATAGAGAAAGTTGCTGGCACTTGGTGAGAATATGGGCAACATCCTCAATACCTAGGTTACATCCGGGGCAAGAATAATCTGCATTTGCATCTGGGGCCACCCTATTTCTTTCAAATACTCTTTTTCTATTTTTTAGTGGCAGGCAATTTGCTCGGATCTGAAACCAAGTCCTCAATATCTCCCCCGGTAATCCTAGTTTAAAATAATATTTGAATCCAAATATCTCTTTTACATGGTAATAAAACTTCATTGTTTCAGTTGTTTTACCGGCCTGGTTCAAATTTTGGAATTCGTGTTCTTTTTTTCTTCATAAAAACAAACCCAAAAACGACTCACCCTGATCTGAGGGTCCTAGCCCCTCATTCCAAATATATGATAATCCTAATCCATCTAAAACATTTTTTATTTGATACGGCCACACTCTTTTACGTTTCAACCGTAGCATCTCCACATAAGCTGCTTTTGCTAACCTATCTTCTGACAGACTTAGAACCTTTAGCCAGTACCAGATCATCTGTGCTAATCTACTCATTCTCAGTGAAAATATACCTAGGTCACCTTTTATAGCCTGATTGTGGGTTGTTACGTGAAGACCAATTAATCTCTTAAAGTGTTGCAGCTGAATTGATTCCAATTGTGGTGCCGGGTCATGCCCCCAAAGTTCAGCTCTGTAATGGATAGTAGGCAAAACTTTACAATTAAAAACATATTTCTGCATTTTTAGATCTTTTATACTTGAAAGCCTTGAATTACGTAAAATGGCAGCTGAAACTGCTTTCCCTCTCTGTAATCATCTGTTTTACATGCTCTTTCCATCCTCCTTTTGCTGAAAGTGTTACTCCCAAATATTTAAAATTTTTGCTCTCTTTTACTTTTTCACCTTTATAATAAAATTCTACTTTTTGATCATCATTATTCACACGAATTCCTCTAAAAACCACAATCTCAGTCTTTTTAATATTCAACACTAGTTTCTTTCTATCTAGATATTCTTCTAATATACTCAATAAGATCTGGAGCTCCTCTGGTGACTTGCCTATCAACACTGCATCATCAGCAAAAAGCAACAGAGATAACGTTAGGTTCCCTAGTAGTGTCGAAAGGGCCCATACCTTTTTAAAATAGTCAAAAATATCAGTTGTATAAAACGTGAATAACCTAGGCAAACTACTACTACCCTGTTTTACTCCTTTTCTAATTTCAAACAGTGACGATAATCCCTTCCCTAAAACTTTAACTATACCAAATGTCTTTCTATACATATCAGCTAGAATCCTAACGAAAAGTCTTGGTAAGCCTACTTTTAACAGTTCTAAGCACAGGAAAATCCTATCAATACTGTCGAAGGCCTTTTCTAGATCTAAAAATGCAACATACAACCTATTCTTCCCTTTTGCATATTTCTCTACAAGCGCCTGTAGGACTAAGACCCTATCAATAGCATTATATCCGTCCCGAAATCCTGCCTGCTCCTCCTTCAAAATCCTATATTTTTCTAGCCAATGAGCTAATCTAGCATCTAGTATTCTTTCTAATATTTTGCTAAGACTAGGTACTAAAGATATTGGTCAATAATTACTGTGATCTGCTGGGTCTCCCTTTTTGAATAGCAGCAAAATCAAGGATGTTTTCCATGGCGATGGCCATTCTCCGGAAGCCAGAACTGAGTTGAAGATAGCCAAGAAGATGGGCATAAATAAAAGTTGGAATTGATATTGACCCCTTTTTTTATGCTCTTTCCAAATATAATAATCATTTTTGTCAGAAATGAATTTTACCCCCACCCCTATATATACCAATTCAGGATATATATTTGCACATTAGGAGGGGGGTGGGGGCAAATTTTGTTTTTGGTGTAAATGGGAGGTAAATTTAAACTTTACCTCCATCTCCCTAATGTGCAAATATATACCCTGAATTGGTATATATAGCCTAGGGGTGGGGATAAAATACATTTCCAACAAAAAAGCTGAAGTTGTGTAAGGCAAGCAGTGATTTATAATTATGATAATAATATAGAATGAAATGTCAGCTAAAACAACTAGTAATGTGCAATACTTTGTATTATATAGAGGAAGGGGGGAGGAGTAGAGGTAGGTACTTTGAAGTACCTTCCCAGGACATACCTTAGCATGTAGACCCATCCCTGAAAGTTTATTTTCCTAACCCAACCCCTTTCCAAGATAGCCAAAATTAATTGATGTAAAATTTTACCAGAATGATTATTATATTTGGAAAGAGCATAAAAAAGGCATTGTGTGATATGTTTACTTTATGTGTAAGTCAATAATATGATTTGCAAAAAACTTACCTTGTCTTATAATTTTAAGCCAATCATCAGTTCCTTAAAAAAAACTCTATGGGCTATTGCATTGCCACATGGACATTATTCCCAGATTCATAATAATGAATTGGCATTTGCTCCTCATAATTTCCACTGCCCATACCTTCCCTCTTTCACCTCTTTCATTTTTTGCCCTGCTCCTGTTTTTTTGCCCTGCTCCCTGTTTAGCCCTGCTCCCATATTTTTTTGCCCTGCTCCTGTTTAGCCTACTAGGTTAGACTCTAAATCATTATTAACCTCTCCCACACATTGGACATGAATTGGACCTAGCCTATCTCAGTGAATTAAACCTCCCCAAATTAGAAATTTCTTCCTTTTTTAAAGGGGCACTCAATTATAGCTTAAGCCAACTGAAACAATCCCCCCTATGAGCAGTAGCAGTTTTAGACCTCATTTGGAGGGGGGACAAGGTATGGTAAATTTGCAGTGGATCCTATAATTTAGCTGAGATGAAAGTGAAAATGTCATTTGATGCCTTTTTTCATGCTCTTTCATAATTTAATAATTGCTCCTGGGGCTAAAAAAATCCTTTCCTTCTTTCCTTAGCCCTAAAGCCCTAGCCC
Source organism: Artemia sp. Qi Xiang Cuo (assembly GCF_049724085.1). Lineage (NCBI taxonomy): Eukaryota > Metazoa > Arthropoda > Branchiopoda > Anostraca > Artemiidae > Artemia > Artemia sp. Qi Xiang Cuo. The sequence goes on from NC_142806.1 coordinate 4,603,554, forward strand.
TTAAAGGGGTCCCAAAGGTATTTCATTCTTGTAACCACACAAAGTAGTTACCAAATCTAGTCAAGTTATTGAAAAGTGGTTAAAAACATATCAGTAGTTTATAAATAAGTTGTTCAAGAATAATATATTCCAAAAACAGGTCATTTTAATATCAGTAGATGATAGGTAGTGCAATAGCGCTGCCTAAGCAAAGAGCAATTTGGGCGCAATCTATTATTTATTTGTTTATGTTTTTTCTTTTTTTTTTTTTTAGGCCAGGGCACTTCATATCAAAGGAGTTCTTGTAGAAACTTCAAATAGGGTTAATTTGACTGGAAATTTAAAGGGCTAGTGCCCTTTTTAATAGTCAAAAAGGCTCATTTGACTGGAAATTGAAAGGGGTAGTGCTCTTTTTAATAGTCAAAATTTATTGAAGGGCAACAAGCCTCTCCCCCTCCCACGCCCATAAATTCCCAAAACACATCTAATCAACGTTTGAAATAGCCATTTTTGTCCAGCGTAGTTGAAAGGTCTGGAAATTATGACTTTGGGGATGACGCACATCCCTAAAAATTAGCACACCAGATCCAGTATAGACCTTAATTTGCTCCGAAGTGCGAATTAAGGTAATTAAGGTAAAAGCACTGTGTTACTCTAATATGCATAAACATCAGAAACAAGGAAATTATTCAATCACAGAATTTTTTATTTCTTTACTTAAAACAATTTGCTTAATAGAATAGATAATGAATAAACAGTTAAATTGTTAATAATATACACAATATATTATCAGAGAAAAATTTGCACCAAGATTGAGAATAACCAGTGTCACTTAAATTGGACTTTGCTCAAAAAGAGACTAAATCATCAATCAGTTTAAAATTGCAACAATTACACTAAACATGGAAACAAACACTTAAAAAAAATATTGCAACAAATACATCTTAACTACTGGCCAGTACCAACAATCAAGGATGGTTCAATTTTGTCAAACCAGAAATATAAACACAAAATTTGCTTTTACAAAGCTATAATGGGGTCAGAAATACTGAATTTTCCAAAAGGGTGTGTTTTTGGCAAAGTTTCAAATTGCAAAATTCAGCACTTTTTTTTGTCAATGGTTTTTGAAAATTCCACCCTTAAGTGGAAAACAGTAGGAAAATGGTTTATATTTGAGTTGCCTAATAAATGAGGTTTGAATTTTTATAAGTAGCCTTAGTATTTTTGGAATATATTAGCCTGCTCTGGAACAACTTATTTATAAACTAGTGATATGTTTTTAACCACTTTTCAATAACTTAACTAGTGTTGATAGGGTGAATCGGGGAAAGTCCGACACCTTAACATGTTTTTTTTGTTAAATTGACTCTCAAGATTTTTTTTTATGAGTATCTCATATCATCTTCTATCAACCTTTTTTTTACAACAGTTTCCCATATTATTCACTTTCTGATTTTCCCATATACTGTGCTTGTAGCCCATCACCAGGTCTCAAAGTTGGTGCAGCCTGCTATGTTGGACTTACCCCAGCTTTGGGGGAAGTGCAACAGATCCTACTAGCTTTTTTCAACAATATATCAAAAATAATATGACTTCACCATCTTAAAGGGCATCGAGGAATCACTATAAGTCCATAAGCAAACAATTTTTATGTCAAACTGACTGGCATCAAAAGGCCAGACCATACTTTTTCTGCTGCTGTGGGGTAACTCCGACAGTGTCGGACTTACCCAAAAGATAAACGTTACAAGTATCATAGCCAAGGTGCACAAATCACTGAATTTAAATGATTGCTTGTATTTAAAAAAAGAAAAACATATCACACAAATTACGGTTTGACTCCAGATACAAAAAGTTACTCATAGATGTTGTAGCTTACGTGTATGGGCATAAAACAAAGATCTACTGACGCTTGTTAGTAACTGCCTTGTACGATACAATAACTTGACGGTTTTGGGGTATTTCAAACGGTCCGGTTTTCCCACTAAGTTTACTGGTCCTGCAAAATGTATTTGTCATCCACAGTATCGATATTGTCTTTCTTTGGCCAATTGAAAGATTAGGTGGCAAGGCTCAAGCAGTGAAGAAACTTGAGCTTAACTTTTTCCTCGTCAGGAAAGTCTAGAACCCTTCCTATGTAACCTTGTTCGTCATTCCTTGCATCGTATCTAACTGCATAGTACTCATTTAGCTTGGGAACAATCTTTTGCTTACTGGGTGTCTCCTTGTCATCGCTGTCACTTTCTTGAATAGTATCTTGAATACTCTGATCATCCTCATCAGAGCCAAGTTCAAGGCTGATGTCTGATTCGCTATCACCCGTATCTCTATTGGCTTCCCTCTTAGGAAAAACTTTTTTTTTCGATTTTATACCCTTCCCATCTGAACTTTTCTTCTTCCCTTTGCCTTTTGCTTTCAGATTTTCTTCCCTCTTAAGCACCTCTAGATGTTCTTTTGATGTCATCACTTCTGCCTCTCTTGCAATTTTCTTCTGTTTTTCTATTCCTGAAACTGATTGTGGGTCAGGCCGCTTGATTGAGTCAAGAAGAATCTCTTCAAAAGTTTTTGATTGGTTGCCAAACAACTTCCTTGGACTAAAAGTAACAGAAAAGGTAATTTTTTCTAGTTCAGTGTTGACAGTGGTTGTGACTTTAGATGTGCCTGAATTTTCCTCTTGCTCCTTTTTTATTTGTGCATAGCGTCTCAACTTGGTAGGTTCAAACTTGGTTTGGTCAATTATGGATGGGTTTACTCTCATTGGAACACTCTGATCAAAGATTCCAGTTGCTTTGAACAACTTTTCAATCAGACTAGGAGTGAAATACCTTTGATAAGAGACATACAAAATCCTTCTGTGACAGAATGTTACCATGGTGCTCCCTCTGCCATTTCGAGAGATTCTGATCATAAGACACTTTCATTCCCTTGAAAACCACTTTATCGAGAGGTTGAAGCATGTGGGATGCATGTGGAGTTAGCTTGAGAATTGTCACGTTATTTTCGTTTGCAAGTTTTGCAAGAGCAAGAGAAAGCTTTACACGTTTTGCAAGAGCATGTGTGCCATGTCCATCTAAGATGAGAAGTGCCTTTCCCTTTACATGAAGAAGAAACTGGAATTCAAACCAGTTCATAAAGAGATCAGACGTCATCCACCCTTTATTGGTAGATGAGTAAGATGCACCAGGGTAAGCTCCATCTACAGGTATCCATGAGGTCCAGGTATTCTTTGCAGAGAAAACTATTAAAGGTGTGAATTTTTCTCTATTTGCACTGATACAAACCAAGGCAGTTGTATTTTCACGTCCATTACCACCTGTTCTACGAGTGGCTGGTGAGCCTTTGGCTCCAGCAACTTTCGTGTTGCCAGGATCCCTGCAGAAAGATGCCTCATCCAAATTAAACCAGCACTGGGGCTTGTCAAGAATATCCATCACCGTGGCAGTTTCATACAACAGCTCATAAAAACCATACATTATGAAGGGGTCAGATTGCTGCAAAAGACTTTTGTTTTCTAACCTTTCTAGTTTCTTTAGTGAAATTTTGTTTTTGCACTTGAACCCCACCCACCAAGTCATGACCAGGTTGGTTGTCCTTAAATCTTGTTTGAACTTTGTTCTTGATGAGATAGTCTTGGACTTGGTCAAAAAAATTCCTGCTTGCTGAGACCTATGCCCCACTTTTCAAAGTATTCGGAGACCCTGAGCCATATTCTTTTCTATTTCAGCAAGAATTTCTTGACTCCTCCCTCCACCACAAACTGTATTTTTGACTTTTGTCTTCTTCATAAGATGGTCATGCAAGGTAGTGCGCGGTATTTGAAATACTTTCGAAGTCTGTAGCATAGACATTCTCTTTGAAGATATCTCTGCTAGCGCGTTTTGTAGCTGAGTTGCATCATATGTTCCTCCAACCCCGCGTTGTGTTTTCCGAACATAATTTCTAGGCATCTAGAAAAGACAAAGGAATTATGAATGAATGGATGAATTTATTTGAAGAGGAATTATGAATGAATTGATGAATGTATTCGAAAACCTGTCACAAGCAGGTGTGCAAAAATTCCAAAACTGCCAGTAGCAGAATTCCAAAAGCTGCCAACACTTTAGCAGCAAAATCCGTGATTTGACAGCTTTTCTTTGAGCAAGAAGTATTTCTATAGGTAAAATTTTCAGAAAAGTAACAAATGTAACTTAGTATGGCTTTTAGATAGAAATATCAATAGTTTTCTTAATCCTATTTAATCATATTAAAGTACTGTCTCATATTTACTCTAATAATGCTAATGGTGTATAGTATTCAAAGTCTCAAGTATGCAGTCTATAGATTACTGCTGATAGTTTATGGATTGAGTTGTACACTCCAATGATATTGGTATTATAAAAATAATACACACCCAACTGCATTCTTAATATTCATTGATCACTGTACTGCAACTATAAAAAGGTCAGTATACTTTTACTAGCATAGGAAGAAAGGTCAGTAATTCAATGATCTATGTCTGGTTTTGATGTGTAGTAAATAATTGAGACATAAGCTTTTGAAAATAGTGGAAAAATTATTTCAAGTCAATTGATAGTAATAGTTACTAGGGGTGGATTGTCGTCAGTGGTGAATCACTAGGGGTGGCAACCCTGAAAGAAAGGGGATTTTTGGAGAACCAATTTTGAGAATGTTTATGAGAAGACAGATTTTGGGGGAAATCCCCAAAAATTTAGGGATAGTGGAAGCACTGGTATTTTTGAAAAAAAATGCCAACAAATTTTACTAGGCCATGAAAACTGTCAAGTAGCATTGCTACTATGCTATCCCACTTTTTGCACGGCGGAGCACGACTTGTGTTTTGGCACCTTTTCTTTGAGCAAACATTATTTTATACGTAAAAAGGGTATTTTCAGACGAAATCTGCCAACAAATTTGATACATGCCAAGTAGCATTTCTACTTTGCTACACTTTTTGCACGGCAGGTCACAAGTAAATTTTAAGACAAAAAAAAAATTACAAAGGAGAAAGATAAACGAAACCAGGCACAGAACTGCAAAACATGAATGATCAACATAGCACTACATTCCACTAAGTTAGTAGAGCCATCTAAGGATGGTTACTGGCTTCAACCTTTATTATCCAAAGCTTAGAATCTGTTCTACCATTTAAAATATCCATCTTTGGTAACATGGGGTAAGTCCGACACCCCAGCCAAACGTCCCCCGTAGGGGGTAAGACTGACCTGTCGGACTTTCCCCAGATGGGCTTTTTCGGGGGTAAGTCCGACACCCCTCTTATCTCTTCAACTCATAACATTAGCTTGTTTTAAAAAATCAGGACGATGCTCCTGGTCTTCTAGTTTCTAAGAAAGGAAAAAAAATTCTCTATCTCTCTTACTTTATAATCTGCATAAGTTAAATTAAAGTCAGTTACCTGTGTTCCTAAAAAACGCCGTCCAAAAAACTTCAAAACCCTCTGAACAGAAGGCGTACTAACTCTACCAGAAGTTGATGGCACTGTTGTCTACTGCTACTAATATAGAAGAAAATATGAAAGCCTTTCACAAAAACAATGGACCATAGACAAATTGAAGGTCGGTATCGGACTTACCCCACTGTCGGACTTTCCCTGATTCACCCTAACTTCTTTGTGTGGTTATAATGTGGAATAATTGTTACTAGCATATTTTGCATGCAGCCCCACTATAGTTTGCCCCCAATCCCCCTAATGTGCAAATATATAGCCCAAATTAATAATTTCCTATGCATTCTGTCACTTTTTTTCTGGTTCTTGTTTCATCACAATTTACAGGTACATAGGTTGAAACAAGACAGATGCATTGAGAGAATATATGAGAAATATATAATTTGGGCTTTATATTTGTACATTAAGGGGCTGGGGGTAAATTATAGCAGGGCTGCATGCAAAATGTGTTAGTTACAATTATTCTGCAGAAGTATGAATTGTTTCTTAACGTGTTTCCTTCTCTAACCGCATACCACAAATTCCCCCACATATACAGAAAATTTGTCTCCCCCTCTCAGAAAGTCTCCATATATTTCCCAATAACAAATGGTATATGTAAACATTAGGCAAACTGCACAACTTAAAACTCTTTCTCCAAAGGCTATGAGAGATCATGTCATCCCCAGAGGCATAATTATTGGACCTTTCAATAATGCTAAACCAAATGGCTATCTCCAAATTTTGATTAGATGTTCTTGGGGGAAAAGGTGTGTGTGGGTGGGGAGACTTGTTGTCCCCCAATCTTTATTGTCACTTAAAAAGGGCACTAGAAATTTTAATTTCCACTGAAATGAGCCTGTGTTTGATCTTCTAGGACTGTTGGTTTAATACAATCATCCCTGGGGGAAAAACAAAAGAAAGAAACCCACATCTCTGATCTTTCTTCTGGTGCAAAAAATCCATGTCTTTGTAGACAAGAGCTTGAAACCTCGACACACTGGCATGCTGAATTTGATGTTTTGGGAATATTTTCCCCTTTTTCAAAAATGAGGCAAACTTTCTCAGGCTTTTAGCTTTTCATGGTTAACATTTTGCCTAATAAATCCCATTTATTTAGAATCATCATAAAAAGCTAATTCTTTTGTTGTATTAATTGTTATCTAAGTTCTTTATTTAAAGTTTTGATTACTATAGTTTTTGTCAAAGTTCCTTGCTTACAATTTATTACCACAAACTGTTTAACCAAATATCTAAAATCAAGAGTATTCAAAAAGGGCTCATTCAGGGTTGTTCATGGTTCTCCTGACAACACTAATGAGACTGTTCAAACCTGATAAATGCAATAAGGATTTAAAGATTGTCCATGGTTCTTACTTGCTACTTATGAACATATTTTAAGTTAGCTTCATCTCACTTCCTTAGAAATGATACCGCAAACTTACCATGGACTGAAATATCTACTGTACAACTGTCATCATCACATTGTTCCTTCCTACCAAAACAACCTGACAGCTGTAATAACTAGAATTAACTGTACTACTGTAGAATAAAACTGTACTAACTAGAATTAATGCCAGTATGTTTTTACCTAAAGAAAATATTACTCTGGCAATGGCCAAACATTGTAATTTCCTTGTTAAGCATTCTATTTGTTATTTTTTGTTTATGTTGAAGTTAGCTCAAACCTACTATAGCCTAGTTAATAATCATTGCCTACTCCATAATGACAAATAATTTTTTTTTTACTGTCTACTTCTGCCAAAAATTGAGCAAATTTTTCCAGACTTTTTTGGTAGATGAGACACATGTTCAAGACCTTATCCAGGGGTGGGGCTATTAGGTTTGATCAATGCAACTTACAATATATTGTTAATGCTTACTGTTACTGTTCAGATGTAATAAATAAACACAAACTTTTTGTTCATGTTTACATAGGTTGTTTTGTGGTAAACTTAATTTGGGCTGTATTTTCCTGAATGCCATTCACCTAAGCATTTCACCAAATGACTAGTCAAAAACCTTGGTTTTGACCAGAAGTTATGGATGACAAAATATTATTGTTCTAAATGAGTTGGACCTGCAATTCTTATCTAGTTAGAAAATTCAGCATTGCTGACCCCATTATAGCTGTGGAAAATCAAATTTGTGCCTATAATTCCCATTTGACAAAGTTGAACCATCCTTGGTTGTTGGTACTGGCCCAGTAGTTAAGATATATTTGTTGTATTTTTTTCTAAGTGTTTGTATTTGTGCTTAGTAGAATAGTTGCAATTTTAAACTGATTGATGATTTAGTCTCTTTTTGTATGAGTCCAATTTAAGTGACTAAATTTCGGCTGATTTTGCCAAATTTTTGCCAAATTTTTTTTTGGATTTTTTTTTGGGGTTGGGGTGGAGCGTTGACGCTCCACCCCAGTGAGTATTATCAGTTTGTGATACATATCATAAGTATAACTTATGATATATTTCTAAACCTAAAATAACTTTGTGTTAATATTTTACCGCGTAATTGCCTAATTAAACTGCGTAATTAAGCTGATTTTTTATGTAGATTATGTTGTGGTAGACTTAATTTGTAGTCGATGTCATTCACCTAAGTATCTGATCAAAGGACTTGTTGCATCATCTTAGTGCAACATGTACTTTGAATGAATCCCCGAGTTTTATGCTGATCCAATCACCCATCATTTTATTTATACTAAAAAAACTACTTCAAACGCCACAAAATACAATAATAAAACACTGAAAGCATAGGAATTGTGCTAACATTCACAATTCATGGAAAAGTTGTGAGTCAGCTCCCAAAAATAATGTGATCGTTGTGAAAATTTTCCTGTTAAATTCAATGTTTTTGAGAATACTAGACTGAAGGTCTCAGTTCTCTATCTACAAAAATGCGGAATTTTACATTTTCTTGATAAGGCAGTTGCAGAAATGCTTTTTTTCCCGGGGGTGATTATATCAAACTAATGGTTGTAAAAGATCAAAAGAGGACTCGTTTGAAAGGGAAATTATAGTTTAGTGGCTATGCTAAGTAACAAAGTAAATAATGCCACAACAATGTGTTGAGTTTGGCCATTTTATGCAACAAAACAGCAACTGTGGCCAGACTACAGCAAAATGGTAATGCATGAAACTTCCCAGGGGGTGTCCACTTTTCGTCACCCGCTGTACGTCTCAGTGCACCACATGTTTGTGTGGCTCACCAATTGATACTTTCTCTGCAGAAAGAGTTACTTGTCCATGTTGAGAGTTCCATTAAATAATTTGCAAATTTAAAATGAACTTGCTTTCCTCACCACAGTTATAAAAGATCAAACATGAACAAGAGCAATGTTGGTGAGAAACTGTTGGGCTATTATATAACTGAAAACGACAATATGCACAAAAATATTTATTGTGCGCTTTTGGGGAAAGGGGTTCTTTTATTTTTGGCCCAATGCTAAGAGCTGAAAGCTGAAGGTTTAAGTAGTGTTTTTCATTTATGTTTGTATAATTGACGTTGTGATTTTTCTGGTAATGCCACATGATCTTAATTTTTTTTTTTCAGACAGTTTTCTCACTTATCAGTTTGTGATACTCTTGATCAGAGTATAATTGTGATACTTGTATACAGAGTATATTGTAATACTTGTGATACTCTTGGTTATTTCAGAGTGAACAGCGTACGCGTGGATTAATGAATTACAAATTTGATAGCTCCCATGTTTCTTGTTATTTTTCATCTAATAGTTACTTGTGGGAACATATCTAGGTTCTTATCTTTAGGCAAGAGGTTAAGACGACATCTATGAAAATACAAAACACCGGCGTATACTTTTTGTTAGGATTGGATCAATATTATTCGTCCTCTCCCTAAAAACTTAATTCAAATTCGCCTTGCCCCTCCCCCAACAAAACTTTCAATGAAAGTTCCAACTTGATCCTACAGCCATCAGACAAAATAGTAAAATTTGTAAAAAAAAGAGTAAAATTTGGACAGACTCACCAAAAGTATAGCCTTGAAAATGCTTATTTCAGAAAAGACCCCCCCCCATGCCTAATTGAATTTTTATGGCTTAGCACGCGTAGAATAGTCTAATTTTTTTAATACTTATCTAACTTTCACCCAAAAACAGTATATTCTCAATCTAAATCCTTTTCTGACAGGAAAAAAAATATGTCAGGGGTGGGACTCGAATCAGAGTCTTGTCAACCACACGCCCTACCGACCGAGCTAGCGGGGCCGAGTTAGTTGGTTTTGTACCTTTTGTGTATGTATGCATAAAACGAACGAACGGGTTTTACTGGAGTTTAAGGACATAACCAATTATTATGCAGGATGGATTGTACCCCTATTAGGTTTCGACGGGTTTCAATTTGTCAACTAAAATTAATCAGATTAGTTACAAGTTTAAGCATCTTATGCACATTTTTAAGAAATGCCAGGGTGCCCAATCTGTTATTAATTAATCAATTGGTATATTCATTGAATAATTAGTAATCAATTTATTTAAGATGCATTACTTATTTAATATATGTAATTGATTTAATATATAAAGTCAGCATGCTAAAAAGATTAGAAATAATCAAAAGTAGGAGAATTTATAAAGAAATTAAACTGGTTAATAAAACTACAAAGGGGGGGGGTAAACGTAAGAAATGAAATAAATAACAAGAAAGAAGAGAAAATGGTTGATAAAACTACAAAGGAGGAGTTAAATGTAAGAAATTAAATAAATAATAAGAAAGAAGAGAATTATTGGAATGGTCTTTTTTTTTGTTAATGTAGCGAACGAAAGTTTTTTTTAGGAATTTAATAAAAACATATATACAAGTAAAATATTCAAAATTAGTAAAATTAACTATATATTTAATATTAAATCGAGGGTGAGGGGAGAGGGGAGGAGATTCACTTAAAAATGTTTGTTTTACTCAACATTGAGCGTTTGAAGTGAAGTTTAATGGTCTTTTACCCCTGCAATAAGCATGATCAGATTTTTCATTTAAATATTTAATTTAGCCGAGTCGAACTCTCAAAATAATATAATATACTTACAAAAAGGAAAAATATTCAGAATAAACGTGGTACTTGTCTAGAATCCGGTAAGCACGCGAGAATTGTATTGCGAAGATCAGATAGGCATTACCCGGAAATTCATATGAGACGCTGTATAAACAAAGGGTTTCTCATTCCGGGAACCATATTTAAACTTTAGTTTTTTTGGGGTTTAGGGGACTAAAAGGTACCTAGGCTGGGTTAGCTTAGGTTACGTATTTAATATATGCTATGCTTTACCCCCACCCTTCCCCCCTAATGTGCAAATATATAGCCCAAATTTGTTTCTGACTTTATATTTTTATCCTATTTCGTTTTATTTCATTAGCATTAACGAAACTTCACTTGCTTACCGGACTCGCGTGCTTACCGGATTTTAGACAAGTACCATAAACATTAGGATAAACAATATAAACTAAGGATAAAGCTGTTCGAAACTATCCCAGTATTTAGGAAATGAAGGCGATTTTCTTGGAAGAAAATTTTCAGACCTTCAAGATTGTTCAATGACCTCCTCTCCTATACATTTTATTAGATCTCGTAAGTTTTTTTTTGGCTTTTTGATAGATTGAGAGTGAGAAAAAGTAATATTTATCGAAATTGCAACAATTTTGGGCAATGCTTTGCTATCACGGTTTGACCGTAGACTGTACTATTAAATGGAGTATAGGCTATACTCAAGAGGGTAATAAATCACAAGGAATTGGGGAGGGGTAAAATTTATGGAAAACCTCCCCATTTAATTCTTGCCATTCGAAAATGGATATGGGGTCCCAGACCCTGAAGTAACTGTTAATAACACTGCTGAAAATGATACTCAATATCTCCTTCTTTCACCTCAGGATAGCGTTTCGAAGGCCCTGTCGTAGAAATTTGGGCCATGGTTATGTAAAAGTAAATCATGTGTTCTGTAAAAGTTGACAATAATTTTGTTACGGTAAAATGTGTTGCCCGAAGGGTTCCCCGCTTCACTATGGGGCGTACATCTCAGAATGCCACTTGAAGCGACACGCATTGCGTGCTCCGCATCACGGTTAGACACCGCACTGCATGGCACGTGCCAAATGGCGTACACAAATTTTAAAAGTAACCAGTCCCACTGCGGCGGCATTTTAGCAAACATTATTTATTTTAGAGACAGAGGGGGGTTGGAATATTAAACGTTCAATTATTCGATTTTGTATTTCTAGAAATCGTTCTGCGACGAATTATCTGATATTCTTCCCTAAATTGTGGCTGTTTACTCCTTAATTTCTGGCTTTATAGCAGCCACTTTCGCTAGTTATATGATTGTACTTTAAATTGGCTAAATTTGTCTGTGAACTAGGACTTTGGCACGATTTCCAATCTTAACCATTCCATGAAATTTCATCAGTATAATGAGTAAGAGTATTGTCTAAGTTAGACAACAGCAGAAAAAAATTTGGGTATATGACACATACATACATATGAAGCAGCTTGGTGCTTTGATCCAACTTTTCAGTGGCAGGTCGCCAAGATTACGAAATTGATAATAAATACTCGATTTCGACCAGTGTTGCCAGCTAGGCCGTATTTAGGATTTTGCTGGGGGGGGGGGGTATTAAAAAAAGAACGGTACTTATTTAGTAGCCGATAAACATGCGAGAAGTGAAGTTTCGTTAATGCTAGTGAAATAAAACAAAATAGGAGGGAAATATAATAGTTTATGAACAAATTTTGGCTATATATTTGCACATTAGGGGGGTGAGGGTAAAGCATAGCATATATTGAATACGTAACCTAACCTAATCTAGGTAACTTTTTTTGCAACTTTAACCCCAAAAGACTAAAGTTTAAATATCATTCACAGCGTGAGCAATACCTTTCTAGGCAGCGGAAACCTGTTTTTCATTAGGATCTTTGGCATTCTATATGCGGTTCTTCTCGCGTGTTTATCGGCTAAAGTACCAAAAGAACTTAACAAAATGCATGAAAAATTTGTTTATATGCATTTCTGT
>NC_142806.1:4618494-4663494 GCF_049724085.1 Artemia sp. Qi Xiang Cuo
TCAAGCGTTACGGAACTGTGCCACGCGTGGTGGAACTTGCGGCACTTGTGGTGCTCCGAGATGTACACCAGGTGAGGGAAGTGGGCAACCCCTTTTTTTCATCAGTATAATCATTTCTCTATTGCTACCAAATCTGGTTAAATCACGGTTGTATTTTACTTGTCTCGCAAATATATTTAAACTAATTCAGCACTTATTCTTGGATACATCAGAGGCAACGCCATAGCATTGCCTATAGTAAAGACCCATAAGGTTCGGAGGAGTAAAGAGTCTAACGTGATCGGAGGACAACCAGCTCTCCGCGCCCTTTTTTCCCGAAATGCATCTGATAAAATTTTGAGGTAGACATTTTGTTCAAAATGGTCCAAAGGTCAAATAACTATGCTTCCGGGGATGACCCCCCCCCCATCTTCCGGGGCTGCCCGGGACAAGGACTCTTTAGTTATGCAAGTTGCCCCAGTGTTTATATATAAGGTTCTTAATGGAAGGGTTGATCGTATGAACTTTGGTGGGGGTTCATTCGACTGGACATTGACAGTTCTAGTACTCTTAAGAATAAAAAGTGATCGGAGTGCAACCAGCCCCCCCCCCCTTTCCCACGCCCTTTTACCCCAATGGATCAGATTGAAATTTTGATATACACATTTTGTTTAAAATAATCCTAAGGTCAAATAACTATGCCTGCGGAGTTGACACCCCTCTAGCCTCTGGGGTTGGAGCCCCTCTAGTCTCAGTGACAAGGGCTATAAATTATGCAAGGTGCCCATTGTTAACATATAAGGATTTTTATTGGAAAAGAGGGCATGTTTGATTTTGGGTCTCCAAAAAGGCTTTGGGTATTGAGGTGAAACTTTAGGGGTATGTTGGAAGAGATGCTAAACACAATTCAAACACATTATGTGCTTTCTGCTTGTGAAAAAGGGAATATCAGCAACATCTAAAGAACGACTGATGGTATTAAGTTGAAACTTTCAAGGTATTTTGAGAAGATGTTGGAGACAGATTGGAGGGTAACCAGCCCCCTTACCTGTTTTAAGTTCCCTCTCTGCTCAACACCGATCAAACAGCTCGTGGTAAGGAGCTGCAAAAAAGAAGCGACGTGGGTAAATGGGTCTTGAATTTCTAAAAAGCATAGTTTTGATAACAAAAGATACCTAAAAAAATTGAATTTTTATGCTGATTAAAAATATATAAAGCTAATTAAATTTAATGTTATCCATAAAAAGTGAAGAGCCTGAAAAAATTTGTCTAATTTTTGAAAAAGGGGAAACAGTCCCAACAAGGCCAGCGATCTAACGACGATTACTCCATCAGATTCAGTATGTCAGAGAACCCTACTGTAAAAATTTCAAGATCTTATATGCAAAAATATGGAATTTTGCATTTTTCGCCAGAAGAAAGATCACGGACGCGTCTTTATTTATTTTTTTTTTTTTCCCAAGAGTGATCGTATCAAACCAGTGACCCTAAAAGATTGGGAGAAGGCGCATTTGATCGGAAATCAAAATTCTAGTGCCCTTTTTAAGTGACCAAAAAGATCAGAAGTTTTTTAGACAGCCATTTTGTTCAGTATAGTTTAAAGGTCCAGTAACTATGCCTTTGGGGATAACATGACCCGTCATAGCCTTTGGGAAAAGGGCTGTAATTTAAGAAATGTACTCGTTGTTTGCGTAGCCTATATTATTAATTATTGAGAAGCATAAAGACTTTTTTTGGGGGGGGGGATTTTCTGTTTGAGAGGATTTTCCATGGTGAAAAGTTTCGTGGGGAGGGAAGTTTCCTGAGGTGAGCTGTTATTCCAAAATTAAGAAGTTTTTAGGGCAATATTGCATTTTCATCAGTGTTGTCACTTCAGAGAAAATTTAAAAGTAACCGAGATATGGAGATTTGGCACCCGTTACTACCAAAAACTGCATACCGGGATAGGGAGGTCTTGCACCCGTTACTATAAAAAACTACATACCGAAATAGGGAGGTTTTTTCATTAGTAACGAATCCCAGGTTTTCCCCAGTTTTTAAGGATACAACCAAGTTTTCACAACCAATTCAAACAGGCTGCATTTTCACTGTCCTTGGTACATAATTCTTTTATTGTTTGTTGTTATATCGTTTCCAATTTTAATTCAAAGAATTGTAATAAGCTGTAAAATAAGATTTTATTCATTTTCAATACACATACAATAATGCACTGTGCTAGTCCCCCTAATTTATTAATTTGATTCTTTTGACGAAACATCTTAGGCGTTTTTCTCAAGTTGTTGAAACAAGAAACTTCTAGGAATACTATTTCTTATCTCTTAATCTGGAATGAAAATACATAGCTTGCTACTAACTAATATTTAATTAACAACTGATAAAATAAGAAAATACAATTTTTTAATAATAAAAAATTAAAATAAATAAATAAAATAAAATAAAAATTTTAATAATAAAAATAAAATGTTATTAATAAAATGACTACTGCTGAATTATTCTCAACCTTTCTTTGCTCTTGTTACACGCTCATTCTCGAGTTATTCATGCCAAACGACTTTTTCCGTTGTTTCTAACTTTTTCTAATTTTCCGTTGTTTTCGAACGTTTAAATAGATAAGGGACTCCTCACTCTACGTCACATGGTTTGGTTTATACCTCAGAGCGCCACTTATTCCTTCATGTATGGCACAACTCTGTCGTGCCTCACCTTTCGGCGCGTCGCTTGGGCCGCTTTTGCCATACGTGGCAATTGCCACCCCGAGTTATTTTTGAAAGTAGGCAACATCTCATTTTTCCGAATGTTCAAATGGCTAGTAGCTAGCAAAGAAACTGGACACTGTTGATGCAAGCGGAGCCAATCATTGGGGGGGGGGGGGACTAGAGGTGTTTTCTATATGGTCACTCAGATCTGCTTTTGGAGAAATTGCCATGTCTCCCCTGCATGTAAGTGATGTAAGCAGGTTTTTTGAAGTTTTAAATTATGCTACAAAGTGAGAAAAAAGTTTATTATATCGACTCTTGCCATTAAATTTTTTTTTCAAATTGTCACGTACAAAAGGGAATGGTATATCTCACATTGTAATTATTGTCAGAGGAGAACAAAAATGATGTCATTTGATGCTAATTATACGTCACAAAATATAACGTCACCAAAAGTGAGGAATAGTTTTTAGATCGACTTTTGTCATTTATGTTTTTTCATCTTTTTTTAAATCGTCATGCACAAAACAGAGAAGGCGTACCTCGTAGTGTGTTTATTGTATAGGAGGGTGAAAATAATTTGAATTCGTGTCGAAAATACGTCACAAGAATAATAACTTCACAAAAATGGAATTTCAGCCCCCTTCTTAACACAGAAGTTTAAGGCAGTAGTCTTTTTTTTCTCCAGGGCCCCCTAGCCTAATCAACAATACAAAAATTAAAAGGACAAATAAAAGCTAAATTTTAGACCATGGAAAATCACTTTGTTCTGTCATTAGTGTCCCTAGAAAAATATTCCCTTGAAAGATTTAGACTGCATGTATCTCTGTCTTCAGTCATTTACAAATTTTTTTTCTACCACTTTTGTACAGTTCTTATTTCTAGTTAATGGAACAATCACATTACCCTTTAATTACCTAGGCTTCGAACGACTAGACTAAACAAGTGACTTCTGGACTTTGGACGTCAAGTTATGGATTAGAATCTCTCTGGAGACAGAAACGGAAAAGAGTATGTAGGCGTTTTGATTTGTAAACGAGAGGTTTCAAGCCCCTTATTACAAAAATACGAAATTGCAAGTTTTTCCTTGTCACGTACGGGGACGTGATTTTAGGCGTCTTCCCGCTGTCTCGACACAAATTATTAGCTAACAATTTTTCTTGCAATTACGTTTCCGGAAATTCAAAGCAAAATATTCAAAAACTGAACATAGAACAAATTTTGGTAATTAGTTTCTATGCTATAGACTTTATTAGGCCTACTGCTATTATTTCTTCTGTTTTATGTTTGATTTCGAACAAATATATTCAGACATAGGCTAGCATAGTCGGATTTGGTGCAATTTGTTCCAAACTTATATATTTTTTTTTGGCTCTGTTCACAACTTTCTAAAAGTTTTCAGCTAACATTTTTTGTTATTTACTTGTTGTATTGTTAGGAAGCAACTGTTTCCACCAGCTTTTAGAAAAATGTTAGTTAATATTGTTAGTTAGTTAATGTACTAATGACATCAGAATAAAGAAATTCCCCCCCTGGACTTTTCTTAGGCCTATTCGTATCTAGAAATTTAGATTCTATTGTATTTCCTTTAGTAGTTGGACATAATGAAGTTTTTACTGCAGTCTCACATTTTCGTCAGTGTGTCACAACGGACCGAGAAAATGAATAAGCAAAACTGATTAGTTATGTTTGACACTGTTTTTTCGTAATAATTCAAACATTACCAATCTGTTGACTCCCAAAAACGATTACAGGTTCAAAGAAAAACTACTTAAGTTGATTGGCGCCAAATGTTTTTAGCTCATTTTTTGCTGATTTTTTACCTACAGTTTTTTTTTTATTTTGTGCACTCTACTACAAACATCGCATAACTGCATATGAAGGTATTTTTCATTAAAATTGAGTTCCTGTTTTTTTTTATTTATTTTCTTTAATATAAAAATGGTTGTGTAGGTTTCCACGTAACCAAATCAAACAATCAGATTAATTTTAACTGTCCTTGGTATTTTCACAACTGGAGAGAGGAAAAACCATTAGTACAGAGGTACTCGAAAAGGGGTTTACGGTCCTTGAGGGGACCGTGAAGTGGTTTCAGTTGGACCCTAAAAATTATCGCCAATTTTACTATGTATATTAAGATTTTTTTTTGTTATAGTATATAAAGTTCTCGAGGTAGATTCTATAATAAATATATATATGCACAACATGCACCAATTCTAGATCCAGTCCACGGGAAGTAATTGCTGTACTTCTTAGTCCCAACCTGTTATCTCTTTGCATTTCCATTAACGGCTTCTACAGTTGCCACTAATTTTGTCTTTTCGGATTATTTTCTTAACTTTTTTATCCTGCTATTATATCTTAACAACAAAAAACACAAGGAAAGAATTAATCGAAATGAAAATGTGAAAATAAATAGTATGGGATATTCTACACCATATTCTCTGCCTACATTTGGAATATGTACGTAGAATATTCCAAAATTCCGTCTTTTCTTCATTATTTTTATTGGTCATGTTTTCTCTCTGGCCGCCCAATTTTTTATATCGGTGGAATTTCACGCGGGAGGGGGATACGAATAGTAAATTTTTGTTGGAAAACACCCTCGATTTGTTAATATCTTGTTTTTTCTCTGTCAATGACAGAAAGAGGATATGACACTGACACTGAGGAAGATATATTAAATGTTTTCCGGGGGAATTTTCTGAAGAATGTTTTAAGTACCCGTTTGGCTGACTATATCAAATACTAAGGTCTTCGGAAAATTTGATTCGATCCCACTTTCTAGGGCTATGATGAAAAAAGGTCAAAGGGCGTATCCAGGATTTTGGTTCGGGAAGGGGGTTGGGTTAAAAGAATCGTTGGGTTAAAAATTGTATCTTTTGATACAAAGTGTATCAAAAGTTTATTTATATGCATTTTGTTACTTTATGGTGCGGAATTTTTTGAAGGGGGGAACTCTAACCCAGTTACTCCTCTGGATACGGCATCCCTTGAGTTGGGCTAGACATTGGTGCTCTCAGTTTTACCGAATAATAGTAATTTTTGATGAAAATAATATTAAACAATTAATTAAAATAAAATATATTAAGTAAATGACTTGAGTAAAATAAAGTAGTAAAAATAATACGAAAAATTTAAATAACATTAAAAAAATAATAACATTAAATTGGGATAAAAAATTGAAATTAAATTTGTGATGACTTGCAAACTTTTAAACACACTACCAATCAAAGTATTCCAATAACTTAAAAACCGCTAGTCTAACAGATTATACTGTAGTGATTATAGCCTACTAACAATGTTTCCAAAGCTTGGATGCTTTTGGATTGTGACGTCGCGGGAATTCTAACCTTAAGTCTCGCGATTTTCCCCGTACATTAATGTTAAATCGGCTTATGGATTCTTCTATATGGAAGAATCCATCCTGCAATAAGTACATTCATTATGAAGGGTATAACTGCAGGGCATTTGACTACGGTAATACGTCTGAACTGGTCATCACTAAACAACGGTGGAGTGTCTGCACTCCACCGTTGTGGGTCGCTGGGTCGGGCCCCACGATTTTTTTCCCCTAGAAAATTTCCATTATTGCCAAAAAAGCTCTATTGGCTCTTTTCTATCTGAATTATAGTTCACGAGGTTTCAGTTATTTTTATCACTGATCATAAATGTGCGATTAAGCTCCTATTTTTAAATATTTTTTCATGTTTTACGAATTGAGCTAGATTACAGTCACAGGTGGCCTACAAAAAAAAATATAATATGGGTCTTTCATTGGTATTATTGCATGAAGCTGCCAAATCGTAAAAATTACTATTTCAAAGAAGTATTTCGTAAGTATTTCACAGAAATAGAAATTCTTCACTAGAAATCGTTTATATCTTCTGTATAAAAAAAAGGAAACATCTGTCAAAAGATATAGGCCAAAGCAGGTATTCGTGATCTTGTTGTTTTATAGGTTCGAATAGGACTGGCTGTTGAGAAGAAAAATGCTCAAGCCATACCGTCGTCACACGTGCTGATAAAAAAGCCAAAAAAAGTATATGACATCGTGTTTTTCTTGATTTTAATGTCACACTTATATTACAGAAACAGAAAATCAGAACAGCAAGAAATTCGTTTTGACAGCTTCAGGGGCGCTCATTCACGAAAATATAGTGGGGGAGGGGAGACGTTTTTTTCCAAGTTTTTTGTTAATGAAGATAAGGTTTTTTTTTAATTTAGGGAAGGAGTCCGTTCCTGATGCTGCGTATACTTTAGCTTTATTCTGATGGACTTTTCAAAGATATTCTCATTGAATAGTCAGTGGAGAATCCAAATTTCGTTATTTTACTCCGGAAGTTTGTCCATATAAATCAAAAGCAAATATTTGATTTCATTTCCATAAAATTACTAAACTAGTTTACCAAATTAAGTGGTTTATTTTTCTGAGAAAAGTTCTATGCAAAAAAAATTAACTTGTTCCATTGTCGTGTATGTGATGTAATCAGTAATGAGTTATCATATGCGGTCACAAGAATCTAAGGTCGTATCCAGGGGAGGGGTTAGTTGATTTAACTCCCCCTCCACAAATTTTTCCCAATTCGTAAAAACGTAACAAAAATGCATATAAACAAATTTTGGTGCGTTCCTAATTTTTTCCGTATCCCCCTCCCCACCGAAAAAGAATCCTGGATACGGCCTTGGAAATATCTGAGAAATCGTTCTGAAATTCTGACACAATAAATCATCTTCTGAGCTTAGAATAAATCAAGAGCGCTAAATCACGAAATGGAAGGAGGAAGGGACCAATGGAAGGAGGAAGGGAGCAATTATTTTTCCATTTAAAAAAGATAATAAAAAATAGGTATTGTTCAAAATCTGTGGGTGACACAATTTTTTTTTTTTATAATGAAATCGCCGAAATTGTATTTTTCTAAATATAGGGGGAAGGAAGGGAGAGCCCCCCATCGGCACCCCTGGAAGAAATAGGAAAATTTTATATCTTGGAATCTTATAAAATCCATAGTTTTAACCAACGGAACAATTTCAGATTTTAAAGCGTTTTCGCAGCAGCAGTGGAGTTAGTTTAATAATACAGATTAAGAATTTGTTGGTTTTATAATTATTTTTGAAGGAGAATGATACACAATAATTACCAAATAAACATGCAGTTATTGCTTAATTATTCATGGTGGAGAATGAAATTAAGAGGATTCGCTACCCTACAAATCATTTTGCGAGCCTTAACAAGCCTTATTTTCGGCTAACCGTCTCAAAGACAAAGAGTGAATTACCGAATTCTCCAAGGAATTAATTATCAGACGCTATTGGAAATTTGTGGTTTGACTATGCCACTTGATTGGAAAGACAGTGAAACCGTGTGGGCAAGGTTTTCAACCAAAACTGGAATCACCACAGGGAACTCCCAAAACTGTTATTACTCAAATGATACTTCCTTTGAGCTGATTTTTATCTTTTTATAAGCAGGTAGGCTAAAATATTCTAGAGACTGTCCTTCTCTGAACTTTAAAAAGAAAATATAAGCTCCGTACAATTGAAAAGATCTACACTTTTTAATTATGTAATTTTCATTGAATCTGAATATATCTATCTCAGACATAAAAAGGGAGGAGTTAAACGATTTTTCTAAGATTTCCGGAAAAGTAGATGTCGGCGTTTAGTCTTCTGTCGTTTATTTGGATTTCTTATCCAAGCTCTACAAGCTAAGACCGCCCATTGGGCAGATTGGGCGGTAAGACCGCCCAATCAATCAAACAGTTCGTGGTAACGAACTTTAAGTAAGGAGCAACCCGGCTCAATAGTAACCGAAACTCTAGATACATCAGAAGAATCAGATTTTTATGCTGATTTCAAATATATAAGTTTCATCAAGTTTAGTCTTACCAATCAAAAGTTGCCTTATTTTCGAAAAAAGGGGAAAACAACCTCTAAAAGTCATAGAACTTTAATGAAAATCACACCATCAGATTCAGCGTATCAGAGAACCCTATTGATGAAGTTCCAAGCTCCTCTCTGGGAAAATGTGTAATTTTGCATTTTTTGCTAGAAGAAATATTACAGATGCGTGTTTATTTGTCTTTGTTTTTTTTTCCCAGGGGTGATCGTTTTGATCCAGTAGTCCTAGAATATTGTGAAAGGGCTCATTCGAACGGAAATTAAATGTTCTAGTGCCCTTTTTAAGTGACCAAAACAATTGGAGGGCAAATTACCCCCCCCCCCCACGCTCATTTTTTTCGTGAAGTCACCCAATCAAAATTTTGAGATAGCCATTTTGTTCAGCATAGTCAAAAAACCTAATTAATATGTCTTTTAGGATGACTTAATCCCCCACTATTCCCGGGGGAAAGGCTGAAACTTATAAACTTTGCCCATTGTTTACATATTATATTGGTTATTGGGAAGTATACAGGTATTTTCAGGAGAAATTTTTTTCTAGTGGGGTGTCGGGATTGGAGTAGGGGTTATGGGGGAGGATCTTTCCGTGGAGGATATTTCCATGAAGGGGCGCCAGATTTACCAGCATTATTTAAAAAAGATCAGAAATTAAATAAAAAAAAACAGTTTTTTTCAACTGAAAGTAAGGAACAACATTAAAACTTAAAACGAACAGAAGTTATTACGTCTATGAAGGGGTTCATCGCCTAGTCAATAGCTCACTCTTTATGCTGAATTTTTCTTAGGACTTTCAAAAGGGCCATATATTCTAGTTAGACAGCCGGTGTGATTCAGGGGTTTGGTAGTTGAACAAAATTCGAACTTTAGCGTAGATAACAGAGTCCCGACTTGGGGGTGAACCCCTTAATATACGTAATAAAAACATAGGAATATAGAAATTCATTACGTAAGCTAATTCGTAAGTTACGTCAGAACAAATTTTCGAGAAATCCAATTAGCCAAAAAAAGGAAAATTAATATGCGAATTTCATTTTAATTATTCATGTACGGTGAGCCAAAATCAAAGCTGCATTAATTAAAAAACGTTCAGAAATTAACTAAAAAAAACAAGCTTTTTTTTAACTGAAAGTAAGGAGCGACATTAAAACTTAAAACGAACAGAAATTATTCCGTATATGAAAGGGACTGTCCTCTCCTCAACACCTCGCTCTTTACGCTAAAGTTTGACTTTGTCTCACAAGCTTATTTTTTAAAACAATAAAAAACTTTAGTGTTAAGAGCTAGGCGTTGAGAAGAGGACAGCCCCTTTCATATACGGAATAATTTCTGTTCGTTTAAGTTTTAATGTCGCTCCTTACTTTCAGTTAAAAAAAACTTGTTTTTTTAGTTAATTCTAAATGGACGAGATAGGGAGATTCTTTAAAGTATCGAATCTCCCTAGCAGTGGCGGATCCAGGGGAGGGGAGAGGGGGGCCGCCTCCCCCCCTTACATAGTCTAAAGTAGTGTAATTTACTTAATTAACTTAAGTTTGCGTTAAATAAACTTGCTCCTCACGCAAGTTTATCGGATCAACCTATTTCCCCCCCTAAAAAAAAATCCTGGATCCGCCACGGCTCCCTGTAGGAATTAGCTTTTGACCGTGCTTCGTTGGTCTTAGCTGAAGCTCAACTGAATTCAGTTGAGAGGATCAACTGAATAAACAATGGAATTGTTATCATTTATGTCCGCGAATGGTATACTTTGACGGGTTTTATTAAGCATTCGTATTCATTTGGATCGTTTATAAGGGCACAACCAGGATTTTTTCTAGGGGGGGGGGCTTTACAAAATGCATTAAAACCTGGTTTAAAAACATTTTTGTTACGTTTTTAAGACTTCGAGGGGGGGGTCAACCCTACAACCCTCCTGGATGGTTCTTTGATCGTTTACTAATTGCTTCAAAAGCTCCAAAAATTTGGCTTTAATTATTCAAGACTTTCTTCACACTTTCCCACCTTTTTCTTTCGAATTTCCACGCCATCATCTCTCCCTTCATGGGTAAATTTCCTTTTTTTGCTTATTTATCACCTTGCTGGTAATAAGTTTCAATTTTATGGGAATTTAGGCCTGGTTGATTTTTGGGTATTTTATAGACATTTTGTTTTTGTTGCTATTATACATGGAATGAATACCGTATGTTTTGACTTGACACAATTTGAATTACCAGTTACTATTTTATTATTTTAGATGATTTTTTGGCAGCAAGACTAATACCGAATTGTGAAAAGAAATGAGTTCAGCTAAAGTTACCAATGAGCAGGATGTAATTCGAACTGGATTCCTGAAAAAGGCGAAGGTATTTTTTTTCTTTTTTTTGAAGGTTAGCGGCGCCATTAATCTATATAAATAAAATCCAATGCTCATGTGTCCTGTAAGCATTACTAAACTGTTAATCCGATTATATTAATACGCAGATGGATTTTCTACGGGGATAATTTTCCGTGGAGGGGGAATTTCCCGCTGAGGGGGGATTTGGCTGACACAACTCTTCTTGTGGGAATTCCGATCTTGCCGTGTTTCTGCGTGGTTGCCATGTTGCATTGACAGACTGCGGTTCGAGTCGAGATAACTCGTCATTTTTCGATCTGTGTTACAACCTAATTTCTTTTCGGATCTCAGAGTGACAGGAACAGAGTTTAAGGAGCCCCTGCAAAAACTGGGCTCTCTCTTACCACATTTGGTAACAGACCGTACAGAGAGGAATGATCAAGCTGGATATAAGAGATTCTTAGAACAATGAATCAAGCCCAGCTTTCTCGTGCAGGAGGATCAAACCAGACTGATGTATGTGTTCATCAGAAGCATGAGGAGTAATTTATTCCAAGAAGATATAGTTTGTTAACTCTTGGAAGCTTTGCCTTTAAAGATGGTCGGGATATCAACGTTCTTGCACGGGAGGAAACCAAACACCAAATCTGTGCATATGATAATTTTGATGAGAAATATATCCGGAAAATGTAGTTTGTTGACTCTTTACAACCTCGCCTACTAAGGTAAAGACGGGATATTGAGCAGGATCTTTGATTGAGTGACTGAAAGCTCCCTTGTCTGGTCTGGATTCGTTAAAACTAACCATCCGTAAAACTGAACTATAAGTAATTAGTGACTGCTGCTAATAGTAGCGGATTTAAAAACGGAGTTTTAATAACAGTTGGTACATAAATAGAATCTGCCTTTTATGGTGAATCCAAATATATATATATATATATATATATATATATATATATATATATATATATATATGATTATTTAGTTTAATGCTACCTGCCAAAAGTTATGGTTTGCCCTCTGAGAAAATTTGCTCCCTAACGGATAGAGGATCTTCATCAAAACTAAACCATCAAATTCAGCGTATCAGAGAGACCCTATTCTAGAGCTTTCAAGTCCCTATCTACAGAATCGGATTTTTTCTCTCTTTTTTTCCGAGGAAAAAGATGACAGACTCGTGTTCATTTATTTGTTTTTCCCACGGGTGACCAGTCCTCCTATAAAATCGTTAGAAGGTTCATTTGAACGGAAATTACAGTTATGATGCCCTTCTTAAGTAGTAGAAGAGATTGAGCCTCAGTAAAGTGGGGTATTCTTCCATTTTGTGTGCATTTGTATGTCACAGTTTCCTAACTTTTCGTGAGCCTTCAGATAAATATAGAAGGTCAGTGGGGGATGGTTGGGGTTCTAAAAATTAATTTATAATCCCCTTTTGATTCCCAGGAATATTTTTGAACTTCGCCTGTAATATTGATGCTGTGGGGTAATGCTGGCCCTTTTATTGCAGATAACTTTTTTCAGTGTGAGATAAAAGATTTCATTCGCACGCTTAACGATACAAATGATGGTGAGTTGGGGGGGGGGGGGTATTATGAGCACCGCAAGGAAGTTTCCAGGGGAGGGTTGGGCAAATGTTTCCAGGGGCTTTCTTTTCACTGGGACTTAAAGGGGAATATTTCTCGTTTTCCTATTTGTATACATAGTTTAACGTTTTTTCCTAGCGGATTCTCCCCCGCCCCCTGTGTCGTCCATTGAGAAAATCCCTATAAAAAAGATTTGTTCGAAGAACTCACCTTGTAAGCCGTTGAAATGACAATCCTATAATTAATCTTGATATTTTTAGACCCCACCCCTCCTAATATTGGAGGAGGCATTTTTCAGAGATCATTCTCTTTCCACTGTTATACAATTATTAAACTTGAATGTTAAAATTGGGGGTTGATGAAGGGAGTTGTAGCCTCATTCACATTTTAAAGAGCCCTGGATCAAACTATGTGATCCAGTTTTTTTTTGCTAATATATATATATATATATATATATATATATATATATATATATATATATATATATATATATATATATATATATATATCATATATTATATATATATATATATTTATAATATATATATACTTATATTAGTGTATATATAATATATATACTAATAAATATTTATAATGTTTATTATATATATATATTAAAAAAATAAAAAGAGCCCTGGATCAGACTATGTAAATGTAAAATATGATAAGATAAGATAAGATAAGATAAGTTTTATTCTTTGATAATTCTAAAGTTGCTCATTATTGACATTAGCATATGACCCCCTCATAGGCCTATTGTGGATACTTTGTTTTTGAAAATGATACTCTGTTTCCAAAAGCAAATACACTATATTAGCTCTTTTTCTCGAAGAATTGCTGTGCTAAAGTTAAAATTTGATTTATAGATTCGGGTTGTGATGGGCAGTAGGCCTGCTCCGATTTAGGATAACCTTGGGTATTCTATTGAAAGCAAATAGAGTTCATCGAGACTAAATTAGAATTGTTTTTATTTCAAATGATCGTAAGGAGCGACAATAAAACTAAACTAAAAACAAACTATTGTGTATATGAGGGGTTCTACCCCCTCGTTCTTTTCGGTAAATTTGGAAATTCGTTCCTGTTCCTTAAGAACGATTGCTCAAACACAAGGGCTAGTTAAAGCTCTATAAAATTTAGAGTGTAAAGAGTGGCGGTTGAGGAGGAGCAGCCCCTCCATCTGTGGCACAGTTTCTGTTAGTTTTTAGTTTTCATGTGACGAATTTTTTTAAGCAGTGTTGTTTTAGCTCAAAAAAACTTTACTAACAAAATTCTGAGATTCATTTGATCCCTGTTTTTTGAATCTCTCTTCTTTTTTTTTAAATCGGGCAAATTCCCTTGCAAATCAGTTTCAGTGGGCTCACCAATCCTTATTTTTATTAGAAAAAAAGATGATTTTTCATTATCCATTCACTCCCAGTTGAATTCTTAATTTGGCCTACATCAGGTTCTTTCCTAGATGTCTATTACCATGAATACCAAGATATTTATATGTAAATTTTGTAATGACGCCTATGTTGTTAAAATGATTGTTTTTCCTATCCTAAAAGAAAAAAAATCCAAAGAATGAAATATAATTACAACTGACTCTCGTATAAAAACGGAAGGAGAATGGTTTTGACACATTAATCAAGTCATGAAGTGAAAAACAAAAACAGTCCCTGTAACTACTTGACTTTCATTGATTGCTCTTTTTGAGGATTAAATAGACCCTGGATATCTGGAAAGGAAATACTAAAAAACTTGATTTGGAGAAAATGGATGTACACTCGTATATCCAGAATTATAAAGGAAATTGCATGTATTCAGAAATTTTACTTTTTTGGACTTTTAAACACCAATTTTTGATTAAGTAGAACTTGGGACAACTTGCAATAAGGGTAGGCGCATACTTTTTTTTTGGGGGGGGGGGAGGGAGGTACAATAATAAAAAAAGGAAGGAGTAATAATAAGGACAACAATTTTGTTTGTTTATAACTTGAATAAGAAGTGCCCAAAATTTGAGAAAATTCAACTTTTTTGGGGGGAGGGGGGCAGATGTTTTAATTAATGTAAATTTAGGGAGGGACTTTTGTTGTTTCTTTCGATTTCCCCAGAAAATGCCTGAACAAAACCTAGAATCCCCCTGCTCTCCCCAAACCACACCCTGCCCCCGGGACCCCGCCCTTGAGTATATATGTGAGTACGGGTATAATCAAGTTCAGTTTTTAATTGCGGTACAACCGCCTTCCCAGACAAAAGTACCTGTTGGCCTCCTTGTTAAATCTGCAGCATTTGAAAAGTTGTAAACAGGGCCGTATCCAGGATTTTCTTTCGGGGGGGGCACAAAAGGATTTTTTGGGAGTGGGGTTAAAAAAACTTCAAAAACGCATGAAAAATTAGCTTATATTCATTTTTGTTACATTTTTACGATTCGAACAAACATTTTTTTTTTGGGGGGGGGAGGGTAAAATCCCCTAAACCCCCTGGATATGGCCTTGGTTGTACGATGGCCAAATGGGTCCCAGTTGACAAAGAACCGTTTTTCGCCCGCCCCCTTTTCACTGATTCAGACTTCTAAGCTGCTTAATTATCCCCAAATTTAATAATTTACTTTGAAAATATCTTTGAATTAATAATCGAAGTTGATTAAATTCAGTCATCAATGGATAATTACTTTGAAAATATCGATTGTAAATGACTTTATTATTAATAATCGAAGTTGATTAAATTCAGTCATTTAACTAAAGCCAAGTAATTAAAAGTAGCATTCCCTAAATCCTCCTTGAATTAATCTAATCCGTAAGATTCGTAATACATCTATATTTGTGAATTCTTTCAATTTCACAGTATAATTGAAATTGAAACTATTGAATAGAAAAGTGTTTTGCTGGTAATTATTTTTTCGTGGTCTGGACTGGAGCGTAACTGTAAAATCAGAATTCCTCAAATTGCAAATTATAAGCTTTGTTCGAAAAAAACAAAACTTATAAACATGGTTTAATATTTAATGTTTAATGTCGTTTAACTACATAATATTTAGTTAGTAAATATTAAAATTATTTATTTGCTTAGTATCGTTAAATATAATAAAAGTGATTTAATATTAAAATTAATCGTTTGATACGGAAATATTTAGCATTTAACATTTAAATCTTTTTTTTTTATTTTAGGCGGTGGCTTTTGTTTTTTTGGATGAATATTTTTTTGGATATGAATTTTGGATTCATATCCAAAAACTTCCCCCTCCCTCTTTTTTTAGCCTACCTCTAATCTTTAATCTACCTCTAAACTTTATACCTCTAATCGTGTTGATTGAAAATAATTGTATGATTTCGGTTCACAAACGTTTCCAAATGCCTGTATCTCTACTAAAAGGTCAATTGGGGGTTGTGAAGGGGGGGGGGGTTACTTATCAAAATTATATATGTTATGATTTTCTGTACAGTTTTTTTGAATTTTTTCAACCACGAATTTCAGATCTCGGAAAATTAGGGGGTTATTTAGACTTTTTTTTCAATGAATGTTCGATAAACAGACTATATAAATGGTAATTTAGGGTATTTTTCTTTAAAATGTAAATATGAATACACACACAAAGCACGCAGATTTCCCATCTTGTGGAAAAATTTCCCCGATGAAATTTTGGATTTTTGTATTTTTTTTGGATATGAACTTTCCTGGGTGGTTTCGTGCTCTCCCAGGGGCTCATAGAATGCCTGACATGATTTCCCGAAGTCCTTGGGGAAATGGCTGTAAGTTACGTAATTTGCACATAGTAAAAATTTAGTATTTGTCGACTGAGAAATCATGTAAAATTTGTTTTTTGGGAGGGAGAATTTCCTGTTGGGAGGGGGGGGATTTCCACGAGGGGATTCTCTGTTGGGAGGGAAGTTTTCAGTGGGCATTTTATACGGGGTAGGGAATTTCCTGGCATGATTTGAAAAGCGATCAGAAATTAAAAGTTTTTTTCAACTGATAGTAATGAACAACATCAAAACTTATAACGAACAGAAATTATCTTGTATGTAAGAGGAATTCCCTTTCCTCGACTCTCACTCTTTACTCTAAAGCTTAACTTTTTGTCACAATGCTTCAAGACAGTTTGCTCTAACACAAGTGCCGTTGAATTCAAACTAAAAGTATTTTTGGAGAACTTTAAGACTTTGGTGTACAGAGCGAGGGTTGAAGAAGTGGCAGGCCCCCTCATTTGCGGAATAATTTCTGTCCCTGTTTTAATGTCGCTCCTTACTTTCAGTTAAAAAAACTTGTTTTTCCTTTATTTAATCTTTAAAATGGCCAATATCAACTGGAACACTAAATGATTTTCTACTAAAGAAAACAAAGACCAACATTATTCAAACTTTCTTTTTTTTTCATTGGCTAAACAAAAGAAAAAATAGGGTGCCTTTTTTAGCAATAAAAAAGCTTTTTCAGACATCTAAGCTCGATGCGGAGTATGTTTTCAAAGCTCATTCTGATTACTTTTTATTTGATTTTTTAGCGGATGAAGAAGAAATTTTTTGTTCTCCGTGGAGAGTCATGTGGCCAGCCAGCTAGACTGGAGTATTATGATTCTGATAAAAAGTGGCGCAGTGGCCATCCTCCTAAAAGGTAACCTTAGGGATGGAGTAGTGGGAAGGCTTTTTAACTTAAGACCTATGACAGCTGAGGATAAGGGCGGATGAAGCTATTTTTTCTCCACATTATGTTGTACATTGTCTTGATATCAAGTTGTAAAACTCCTTACTTAGTGTACCGTCAAGTCAAAGAGAATATTTTTTTTTCTCGCCTCCTAAATTGTCTAGGAAATTTTGTCCCATTCACAGTGAAATATTACTAATATCGAGATTTAGCTAGCGCCAATTTAAGCCAATCAGAAATTTTCATAGAATTTTTCGACCAATCAGAAATAAAATTGGTTGGCTCAAATTAGCGCTAGCTAGATCTCGATACTAGTAAAATCTAAATGTGAATGGGCCTGCTATTTTTTAAGCCCTGCTTCATTGATGGTGTAGTTAGTCTTAATTACCAAATAAATCTAATAAAGACTTTTCATTTTTGGGCAATAGCGTGAATAGTGTTAAAGTAGAACACCGTTCTATTCTTATTCGCCTAAGTATTGAAAGAATGCTGAATCGCGATTGGTCGAAAAGAAGAGCTTTTTTATTTGTCTTGTACCTACTAATAAGAAGACCAAAACAGGTGAGGATGGCGTGGTTTCTTCTAAACCTTTTATACATGAATTAAGACAAGGTGAAACCCAGTGGTTTCAATTGGGGGGGGGGACTCTGCTTCCTCCTGGATTTGTAAAAATACCTCTTTTGGGGATTTTCCACTGAAAATGCCTTTTAGGGTAGTTTCATTAAGAAAGCCACAGAGCTGCCCCTCCTAAATGTTGAAAATATATTTGCTCCCTTGATAGTTTGTGATTTAACATCTTTGGTGGAATCTGTCTTCCATAATTTGTGTTTAAGCTTCCTAAGGTGTATGATCGTTATGACCATTATTAAGCCAATTAAGCCAATTAAGCCAATTAAGATGGGGTTTATTTTTTCAAGATGAAAATTTTGACTAAAGAATCGCTTTCCGGGCCAACTATATTTAATATTTTAATGACAATTAGGTCAGTTAGGTCAATGAAACTTTTGTGGGTTTAAAAAAAATTTATATTTAAGCTAATTCCTTTAAATTTGATTCTCCTGGTTTTACTACTCTCTTTAAATTATCAAATAAAGTTCGTCCAGAACACGATACCCTACCCTATTATTTTTAGCGAGAGTGGCAGTAACAGTCAAGGCTATAACCAAGAACCTGTGGATTATGGATCCTATCCTTGAAAAGAACTTAAGCGGACCTGAAAAATTTGCGCGGATCTCTAGTAGGAAAAGTGTGACTATTTCAGAGAAGGGGAATATTTGCTGACAAAAAAAAATATAAAATACAAAAATAGAAGTTTGCCAATAAATCATGCGCTTTGTGCCGTCCTTAATCTACAAAAGGCTTCCCCAAGATTTTTTACGGTGTCCTCATTCCTTGTTTTTTCTTCTTTTTTTACTCTTTTTTTCGAGTAAATTTGCTAATTTGTTAAATTATAGACACCTTTTGCACCCTTGGCACCTCAAGCCAAGATTGTCCTCATTGGCGCCTTTGTCACATTGAGCCTCTTCCAAGATTTTGCTTTAAATCCGCCACTGCATGCTTTCAGACAACTTAAGACTGGATCCAAAGACTTTTTAA
Organism: Artemia sp. Qi Xiang Cuo; assembly: GCF_049724085.1. Classification (NCBI taxonomy): domain Eukaryota; kingdom Metazoa; phylum Arthropoda; class Branchiopoda; order Anostraca; family Artemiidae; genus Artemia; species Artemia sp. Qi Xiang Cuo. Next base: position 4,637,178 of record NC_142806.1, read on the forward strand.
TTTAAAGTTCAAGGGTCTAAAATTAGATTCAGTTGATAGATTGTTTTGTGTTGCTTTTCTTGTTTTTTTTTATAATTTTGAAAAGTAAATTCAGTAACTTATAACATTCAAAAAAATTAAATGTGCTGTCAAGCAAATTTAAGATATGATCCATAGAAACACCCAATAAAATAATGTTGGAGGAAGAAAGAAAAAGCCGAAAGCCTATACAAGGAAGGATCATAAATTATATACTCCAAAACAATGGTTTTTCCAGCAACCCAGGAAGAGTTTGCCTATCAGACTCTTGTTTAATGATGATTGCAGCGGTAGCTACTGCCTAGTAAAGAGCGGACCACGACTAAGTAGTGAGCAGAAGCTTAAAAATTCGCTTTGAAAAAGAAATTACCATTTGACCCTGATTTAGGAATAGTAACTATTATTTCAATGAATCTTCGGGGTAAAAGTTTATTGCGATAACAAATTTATGGGAACTTTGAAAAAAAAATCTGAAACCCTTTGAAAATGGCTTCAGATTGAAATGGAAATTACACCATTAGAATCAGAATGGTAAAGGAAAGTCGTTTTCTTGCATGGAAAACACTGATATGTCTCCTTTTTGTTCTCCTTTTTTGGAGATATGTTCTCCTTTTTTTACCCAGGGGCAATCGGATTAAACCAGTGGTTTAGAATGTTGGGAGACGGCTTATTTCAAAGGAAATTGCCACATCTAGTGTCCTTTTTAGGTCACAATAAATTTCGTGCCATAGCAAGATGGCGTTTTCTATTATTAATTAAAAAAAAGCTTTCCGACAAATAAGTTTTCAAAGAAAAGTAAAGGCAATTTTAAACTTAAGCTCAGCAGATACAAATACCTGTTAAAATTTAAACTCAAAACGACCAGAAATTACTATTAAAGAATAAATGAGACCCAAAACGAACAGAAATTAAATAAATAATCATAGGAAAAAACATACAAGTAATAATATAAATGAATAAATAGATCTTAAAGCGAGTATTGCTTAGATTGAATATGAAAATCAAGCTTAAAATTAAAAAAAAATATTTTGCTATTGAAGTATAAATGAAACTTAAAACGAACCGAAGTTAAATAAACAATCAATGCGAACAAACATACAAGAGATAATAATGTAAATGAATAGATAAATCTTAAAACGAGTGAAACTTAAATTGAATATGTAAATCAAGCTTGAAACCAACAAAAATCACTATAAACAAGAGTTTGGGTATGAGCTTCTTCTCTCACTGTAAAAGTCTAAACCCTACTGCGTCATTGGCGCTTTACTGAAAACCAATTTTATTACAAATATTTTCTTTTGTACATAATATTGAAAATAAACATTAAAATTATGGTAAAATTTTGAACTGATGAGTTTTCAGCAATTAATATCATTATACATCAAATATTCAGTTTAATTTATTAGTTCTTTCTAAAGTTGTTCAAGACGAATATAGTTTCAGTATAAACAAATGTTTGGATACTGCCCCCTTCCTTAACTGTAAACAACAACCGAAAGCCTACTGCATCATTGGCGCTTCACTGAAACGAATTACATTACAAATATTTTCTTTTCCCGCTCTTACAGCATTGAAATTAAAAATAAAATTAGAGTGAAATAAATTCTTGAACTGATGGATCTTTAAACAACTAATATCATTAAAATCAAATATTCAATTTGATGTTGTTTATACTTTCCAAGACTGTTCAAGACGCATATAGTTTTCAGTAAAGCGCCAATGATGCAGTAGGTCTTAGACTTCTACAGTGAGAGAATGAGGAGGTACCCAAACTCTTGATTGTTTTAATTTTTTTTTCGTTTCAAGCTTGATTTACATATTCAATTTAAATGTCGCTCGTTTTAAGATTTATTTATTAATTTACATTAATATCTCTTGTATGTGAGTTTGCATTGATTGTTTATTCAATTTCTGTTCGTTTTAAGTTTCATTTATACTTCAATAGCAAAATATTGTTTTTCGTTTTAAGCTTGATTTTCATATTCAATCTAAGCATTACTCGCTTTAAGATCAATTTATTCATTTATATTATTACTTGTTGTATGTTTTTGCTATGATTGTTTATTTAATTTCTGTTCGTTTTGGGTTTCATTTACTTTCATTTATTCTTTAATAGTAATTTCTGGTCGTTTTGATTCTGAATTTTAACAGGTATTTGTATCTGCTGAGCTTAAGTTTGAACTGGCCTTTACTTTCGTTTGAAAAACTTATTTTTCGGAATTTTTTTTTTATTAATTTGTTGGAAAGTTTTTGATTGCAAAAAGTTTCAAGTTTTAAAAAAATTCCTTATTTAAAAATCAAACTTTAAAAAAAATCGAATCTTCATCAAAGTATCAAAACTGGTATCAAAGTAACACAATCAAAGTGAAAAAACTCTGCCCCCTTTGATATTAGCCCCCTCCCCTAAAGCTTATCCAACAACCCTTTCTATAGGAAGTGCGCCCAAGAAAAAATAAATGGTATGTGGGGGGAGGCTATCAATCCTTCAATCACTTTTTACTCTTAAAAAGTGAATTGCAACTTTAAACTTCCAATTAAATGAGCCCTCTATGAAGTTTATATGGGCATCCCTTCCATAACAACCATATATGCCCCCAGAGCATTGCTTACAATGCCTACCCTCCGGCCCTGGGGGGCTGTGTTGACACCAGAGTTTTTGATATCTGAACTTTGAACTATTTTTAACAAAATGTCTATCTCAAATTTTTATCTGATTAATTTAGGGCGTGGAGGAGGGGGGGGGGCTAGTTGCCCTCCAATCTCTTTTGACTCTTAAAAGTGAACAAAAATTTTCGATTTTCAATCAAATCAACCCTATCAGAAGTTTATACAAGCATCCCTTCCATAAAAACGGTATATGCTCCCAGAGCATTACGTACAACGCCTGCCCTCGGGCCCAGGGGGGCTGCGTCGACATCTGAGTTTTTGTTATCTGCCTTTTGAGCAGTTTTTAACTTAATGGCTACCTCAAAATTTTTATCGGATGCATTCGGAAAAAAATAGGCGTGAGGGAGGGGTAGTTGCCCTTCAATCTTCTTTGAATCTCAAAAACTGAACTAAAACTTTCAATTTTTAATCAAATTAGCCCTCTCTGAAGTTTTTACGAGCATCCCTTCCATAAGAACCATATACTGCAACAGGGTATAGCTTACAACGCCTGTCCCAGGGCTCTGGGGGCTCTTTCTACCCGGGAGTGTTCGTTATATGTCTTTGAAATAGTTTTTAAAAAATGTCTACCCCAACGTTTAATTTCGGTGGGTTTTAGAAAAAAAGGGCGTCGAGGGGGGGGTCTAGGTGCCCTCTAATATCTTTGGACTCTTAAAAAATGAAATATCACTTTCAATTCTCTATCAAATGAGCACTCTTTGAAGTTTATCCGAGAATCCCTTCCATAAGAACCATATATGCCCTCGGGGCATAACTTACAACGCCAACCTCCGGCCCTGGGGGGTTGTGTCGACACCAGAGTTTTTTTTGCATGATCTTTGAACTATTCTTAACAAAATAGCTGTCTCAAAATTTTATAACCCTTGCCCTGAAGACCTTGGGAGGGGGGAGGGTCATGCTCAAAGATATAATTTCCAGACCTTTCAACTACGTTGAACAAAATGGCAATCTCAAAATTTTGATTGGATGTGTTGGGGGAAAAAGTGGGCGTGAGTGGGGGGTTAGTTGCCCTCCAATAACTTTCGACTATTAAAAAGGGCACTAGCCCTTTGAATTTCCAATCGAATGAGCCCTTTTGAAGTTTCTACGACAAAGCTTTCTATAAAAAAGCTTATATGCCCCAAGGGCATAAGTTACAACCCTTGCCCTGTGGGCTGTGGGGGAGTGTCCTCCTCAAAACAATAATTTATATCTGGAAGTCAACTACGTAGAACAAAATGGCTATCTCAAACTTTTGATCGGGTGTGTCTGGGGAAATGGTGGGCATGGAAGGGGTGTTAGTTGCCTTCCAATAACTTTTTACCCATGAAAAGGGCACTAGAACTCTCAATTGCCAATTGAATGAGCCCTCTTCTAAGTTTTTACGACGACCCCTTCCATATGAAGTGCCTCTGGGAAAAAAAAATAATAATAAATAAACTAAATAATAAAACATTGGAGCCGTATGGCCTTTACTATAGGCAACGCTATAGCGTTGCCTCTGATTTTGTGATAGAAAACATCAATTTTTGCCCAAAGAGGGTCAGAAGGCTAAAGAATAGAAATTCTAAAATAGCCAATGATTTTTTTGAGGTCTCAAATTTTTAACCGGAGGTTTTGAGCCCCCCTTCCCTATCTCGAGTAATATTGCAGAGAGGCGTTATAGCGATTTAATTAAAAGCCTGTTGTAAATTGGTTTTCACAACTCCTTTTTAAAGTGCCACACTGCCACACTGCCATTGATGCCATTTCCGGAGTGGAAGCACAACGTGGCTACTATTGTAATCTCCGTGGCCAAGCATCCTTAATCGAAGGGTTACGATCCCCACTCATTTATGCTCCCACTCTCACCCCCCTTAGCCAGAGAAGAATGTAAAAAAAAAAAACAATTTGAAAAAATATTACCTACTGAATTATTTATTCCTGTTTCCATAAAAATTATTGAATTTTTATTTACAGATAATTAAAAATAGCGATAATAACATACCCCTCCGACCCTTTATTTGTGTGATAAAGTTGCACATACTTGTATCTTGTGGGAAAGTCTAAGGGATCTCAGAAGCAAAATCTGAATTTATTGAACTAAAAAAAATAGTATTGACTTCTTTAGTTTTATCGCTTAAGTTAAGTAAAGATTGTTTAGCCAAGTTAAGTCATTTGTGTATATTAAAAAGTGCTAAAATTAAATTAAAAACTAAGTTTTTCTTACGGAAGTGAAGAGCGAAATTGGGTCTTCAACCGAAATTTTTTTTTGCTTCGTCGGTAATGCAAGATAATATCTTGCATCATCAGCGAAGCTATAAATTCTGTTCCTTTTAAATTATATTCAAAACGAGCTCAAATAAACTGATTCGTATGTTTTCCAATTTCTGGTGCCAGAACACGAAAATATAGAGAAGGGGGTGGGGGTAAATGTATTTTTCAAAATCTAAGGGGTAGTTTTGCTGTTTTCTTGATTTAAAAAAAGAGCTTTCAATGAGAATACTAACGAAAAGGTAATTTTCCAAATCAGGAGAAGAGGCAGAAAATCTGGGCGGTAGTTACCCCTACCCCTCCCCCTCAATTGGTGCCCCTGCATTTTAGGCCTCCTAGCCAGTTTTCTAGTTAATAAAGAGTCTCAAATTAAAATATCAGTTTTGAATCTTCATTAAGATTACTTTTTTAGTTTAACAAAATTAATTTAATCCATTAAAATTTTAAAAGACTTTAAATTTTGTACTTTAGTCATGTTTGAAGCACTACAACCAAGATTCCATATATTTTTTTGTTGTTGTTACTTCAAAGACATTGTATTTGGCAAGAAAAAAGGATCGTTTCACTCTTGAATTGAAGCTATGCTCTATCTGTAATAATTGGCACTGAAAAATAGCTGACGTAAGGCATTTTTGCAAATATTTTTCATGAGATTTTTTTTTTCTGTCTGGTATGTAGAATGAAATCCTACATGTATTCAGGGTGTAGTCTAAACGACGAACTGCGGTTGCTTGCGTCAGAAAGTAGTCATATGTATATATTTGGAACACATTTTTAGAATGTAAGACAGTTATTAATTTCCGACGCCAAGCACGAGAAATTATTTGTTTACGCCTTACTGATGCTTGTGCAATCACGTTATTAATTTGACGTGGTTGTACAGGAAGTATTCAGCCCACGCAATTAAAGAAAATTCGGTACTTTCCCATTATATGGGCCTTTACATGGAAACCAGTCACGAAAAGAGTCCGCGGATTCAAGAGTCCGCTATAGAGTAATGTAATGCATAGCGTGGTTTTCAATGCTTTTACGATATTTAAACTGTTGTTTTTTAGGGTTTAGGGAGAGAAAAAGGTACCTAGGTTAGGTTCCGTATTCAATATATGCTATGCTTTACCCCCACCCCCCTAATGTGCAAATATATAGCCCAAATTTGTTTATAAACTATTATATATTCATCCTATTTTATTTCATTAGCATTAAACAAACTTGGCTTTTTAGAAAGGCCCATATAATGGGATAGTACCGAAAATTCGATTGCCACATAGTCGTACAAAGATTTAAGCAGTTAGGCAGTCCCCCTCTTAGATAGTTGTTTTAAATTTTCCGTAATTTCGTGTAGTTTTCAACTTGAATTCCCTTTTTAATGTTTGATAAAGTCCCTTCCTCCTGGATGCGCTCAAGACCACACTGACTATACAAATCGAGCAAAAACAAGGCGTAAAATGGAAAAAGTATTAGGAAGAAAATTTCTTAAACCACATTGGCATGACATAACATAAAGAACGAAAAACAAGCAAAAATGGGGTTTTTAAAGGCCAAATGAATCTTCTTATAATTTTTTGGCCTTTATTGAATTTTATCCATCTTTCAAATTTTTCGCTTTTTCATTGTTTTTTTTTGTTGGTTTGTTGCTTTTTTTCACATTGACTTTTCGCGTTTTATTTTGTTGATTTTTTCTTTGGCACTCTCATTGAATATATTTTTTCGTTTCGCGCTGAAGAAGAGAGGCGTTTGTCCCCTCGAAATATTCGTTTTGTTGTCTTTTGTCAGTATTTTCATTTGACCTTTGAAAATCCCATTTGTTTTTCTTTCTTTATGAAATATTAGGAAAAAGACAAAACCAAATAGGGTTATTTTATACCAATCAATACAATTCCCTGCTCGTTTTGATGAATTCCTCCTTCCTCACTGGCCCCCATATTCATTGCCTCCAAATTATTTTCGTTTGATTTTGTGTTTTTTTAAATATTTTTTCGTTTTTCTGTTCTTTTGTACCCCTTCCTCCTTGAACACGTCCCCCCCCCCAAATAAATCCCCGTATCCAGCCACTACCAATTTGTTTGCCATTGAATTAAAGGATGATTTGTCTCTTTTGTTAAGCTTAGTATTTTTTTTTATTATTCGTCCTCTTGACGATGGGCTGTTGATCATTCATGCAATGGCCAGAATCCAACCGGGTCTTGTTTTTTTCTCTCGTACTCCTGAAAATAAAATAAAAAATCAATCTCATTTCTTTCGCTTTTTTTACTCTAAGACTCCCTGTTTAATTGTAATCTAATTCATCACTATTTTACTGTCATTTCCTTTACTTTACTTTACTCCCTATCTACCTCACCTCTTACTCGGCATTTCGTTGCTTTCTACCTTTCTAATTCCTCACATACCTATGATTTTCTCTCCTTATACATTTTATCTACCTTGTTCCTATTTTTTTTTTATCAATTCACCCATTCGTACGATTCTCCATCCATTAAGTTTGAAGATATTTAAACGAAGTTAAGCTTAATATTCAAACGAAGAATTTAAAGCGTAACAGTAATTCAAAAGTTAAAAACTTTTGTCATTTTTGTCAGACTGAGATTTATAGGACATCCCAAAGAAACTGAGAAATTTTTAGCAGAATTTTCGGTGATTCAACAAGGGAAGATGGGGATTGAAACTAGTAGCGCCACTAATAATGTAGCGTTAGGAGACTTCATTAAAAAAGTAGAATTTTCAAAGAATATGGAATAATTGTTAAATTAATCTGTAATGTTATAGGATTAAATCGGAATTTCTTTGTTGGCTACCTGATAATCGATCAACAGTTTTTATTTTCAAAATAATTTCAAGCGAAACTCCAGTACGCTCAAAGTAGGCCTAGACTGGATTGATGACAGAATTGCCAAACGCATTTGCCAAAACGCAAAAATGCCAAAACAGCATTTTGCAAAAACGCAAAAATCGTCAAACGCTAGATGGTGCTGGTGATCTGAAAATGGGTTAGGGTTCACAACATCTTTTGCACTGCTGATATGAGTTAGTAGAGGGGAGAAGCCCCTTGACCCTGCGCCTAATTTTTGTGTGTGACCACATTGCCCACATGGCCTATGTGGGCAAACCAAGGAAGTGTTTATTAATGTACACCAAATAGTATATGAAGTGCCAGGGGTGATATGCTGCTTGTATTTATTGTTACCTAGTTGATTTTAACCTTTATCGGAGCACCATTTTCTCCGCCATACGTGACACACTTTGTGCCACCTGTAGTGAAACTTCTATCTTGGCCACACGCGACATGCGTAACCTTGTTTATGTGATTTTTGAAAGAGGGTAACTCTTCGAGTGTTCGGTCCTGCAATGTCGGTATCATTATCTAAAATAAAAATAAAAGAAACAAGTTTTTTTTTAACTGAAAGTAAGGAGCGACGCTAAAACTTAAAATGAATAGAGATTATTCTGTATATGAGAATTTAAAAATGGGGAGAAATGCCTCTCCTTGCCTCCAATATCACTGCCTCAAACTTCTCCCCACTGGCGTAGACCAAGTTTCAGAGGTTAATATCCCTAAGGTCTTCAACTGTCATACAAACAACACCTTTTCCCCTACACGTCTAGGGAAACATTCATATCCACATATAAAGAAACTAACTATCTCTTTTAGTGTCGTGAACGTTACAAGGTCAACCTGAGAACTAACTAAACGGTACAAGGTAAAAGAAAGGCTTGGGTAGTTCGCTTAAGTCATATTACTTATAAGGGGCGGGATTTAAGGGGTTGTTTTACTCGTCAAGGTTTTTAGTGAAGAGTTTACTGAACAAATAGTACATCCAGAGGCACAGATGTAGAACCAAAGAGGGAGTCACTTTGTCTGGAGCTAGTAGAGTCAATTCCAGGAAATATTGGGGTGGGGGGTGGTTCAGAAATGCGTTTTTAAAAACTTTGTGGCTTTTAAATTTTTCAATGAACATACCAGAAAAAGTCATTTTCAGTCAAAATGCTAAAAATGGGCATTTTTAAAATCTAGGGATCAACAAATCTTGACAGCAGATATCCCCCTGTCCTCTCACAATTGACGTTACTGTCGGGTGCAGAGTCCTATCCTTACTAAACTGAGTTTTATCATTTGAACACGATAGGTCAAGATGAAAGTACATATGTACATTTTTCATAGTCTTACGTTTACTGCGCTTTAAGTGACTATTGTTCCTATCCTATCGATTGACATATTCTCAAGGGTTTATTCAGAAATGATACGGGGGGGGGAGGGGGTATTCAAAACACCATAAATTTTTTCTTTGGACCTTAATCCTTTCGCGGAAGTGAAGATCTGTCAAACCAGTCTCAAGATGATTGTCCACTCGGTTTCTTACTTATAAAGCCATATATGTGTAGTCTTCTTTTTTCTATATAATCTATTTATTTCTCATTGAAATAGCTTCTTTTTATCTGTTTTGATCTTTGGTCGTAAAAATTGACGACAGTATTGGTCTTTTTTTAGTGCACCAAGGAAATTAAAGTGAAACCGTTTTTTTTTCTTCCTATAGACTCATCCTAGATCTAATGATTCTAATCATATTTCAAAACTGCGATTTTCTGATACTCTTTTTTGGTTGTTCTAAGTTTTTGAGGCAACATCATATTTTAATCACCGTTGTCATCAAGGTCTTGTCCAGGTTGGTGGCTAGGGGATTTGACCCCCTCCCTGAAATGTTCGTCCGGCTCGTAAAAACGTAGCAAAAACGCATATAAACAAATTTTGATGTGTTTTTTAAGTTTTTTATGTACCCCCCCCCCCGAAAAAATACTAGATACGACCTTCGTTGACATACTCAACCTTGACCATTAACAAGCAACACTCTAGTTAAACTTGATAACGCTTCTCTTCCGTAAAATTCAAATTCGTCAAGATTCCGTAAAAATTCAAAAAATTGAAATTCAAAATTTGTCTGACTCCTAAAAATAACTACGAGTTCTAAAGCAAGCTATACCTTTTCAGCTGTTCTCCTGTGCCATATGTTTCAACTTTTTGTTTTGCCGATTTTCGTCTCTTTTTTAAAAATTGGGCCCTGCTAATACCTTAAACTGCATTACGGCATGCGGAGGTTTTTTTCTACTTTTTTCCTACTTTTTTCTATTTTTTAAGGGTATTTGTGATTGTGTAAGTTTTCACTTAATCTATTTAAATAATCAGATGTTATTTCCCTGTCCTTCGTACTTTAAGAAGAAAATCTACTGTGAAAATGGGGAAACATGTTTCTCATCAGTATCTCCCTATTGTTTCTCAGCAATCCATCAAGCTGATGGTTGACATCGTTGTCAACAATAAAAATAGTTATCCAGAGTCCAAATTAAAATTTCTACGGAAGAAAAGACTTAATTTGGGCTAGCGACTAACAATCCCATCGATATGTTTCATGTTAATAGAAGATGGTCACAAATTGTTATGTCGTGGCTGCAGCAGTAGTAGCAACCTAGTAAAGAGCGAACCATGGCTTGTAGCACCGGAAATTTCAAAAGCAGGTTTCTAATGAAACTGTCAAGTTACAGATATTTCCCATGTGACACCATCTTGAAAATAGTGATTACACCATTCTTATTCAAATCAGTACTAATTCGTAATTACGATAATTTATTTATAGAATTTTGAAAAAAAGGGGATGAAACTCCGCAAAAATGTTTCTCATTGACATCAATAGTACAACATTTAAATCATTGTAGAAAATCCTCAAGTGGCGTTTAAAGTCCCCCCCCCCTTGAACAGCAAGGAAAATTATATTTTGGTTTAGGTAGCAATGATGTACCACCTGTGACACACCACGGCCTTATAGTATCAGGAGAGGGCTCGTTTCAACTGAGTTGAAAATTTAAAATAGCAATTTAGGTATTCCTCATACAAAAGTAGTTTGTGACAACATAGAAAATAAATCCTTTATTTTTGGAACTAGGGTTCAAACTGTAAAAGAGACTTACAATAACATACAACCATTAAAACTAAAATGACGATTTTTAAAACAGTCCCAGCAGCCTTACTTCAGTGAAGTTCAACCAGGAAGTTCAACCTGGTCTAATTTCGCTGAAGTAAGGATGCTTGGACTGGTTTTAAAAATTTCTAAAAAAATTTCATTTTAGTTTTAAGAGTTGTATGTTATTGTAAGTCTCTTTTATTTTGTATAATTGTACCATTGAAGAAATATTTAAGATAATATTTGTTATTGTTTGTGATAGAAAAATTAGTATTTGAATCAAACGTATTATTATTAATCAAAGACAAAACCCGGCTTTCTCAATAAATAAGATATGAATAGCATAGGTTTATTTCCCTATTTCTTATTTCTTACATTTGAACCGGATGCCGTAATTCATCTAATATACATATTAATCGAAGTGTATTTTAATGCTGATATTGAATATCTTTGAATTATTTCATTTAATTTAATCCATTAAAAGTTACGAGGAATTAAGAACTATTGAACTAGAAATACTGACGTCTCAGAGCTTTGTTTCCGCGGCGCAATTGGATCTTGCTTAAGAGATACGAATTCTTATAGGCTAGCAGGGGTTAGAAACTCTTTCTAAGCTGTGGGGATGACAACTTTTGGTGCTTATAGGGATGAAAAAGCGTGACCTTTTTTTTTCTGGCTATCTGGACATCAGATTCCTTTTGGAGTGTCTACCTTGGAGACTTGTGAACTAATTACCCACTATCGGACTAGACGCAGACATACAAACGAAATAAACACATACAAAAAGACAATAGATTTATTGAACTTACATGCTTAGTTGTACAGCAACGGGTTACTTCAATGACAATAATGGTGACCGAGATTATTTGCGGTACCAATCGTTTGAGGTCTGACTTAAGATTAAAAATTAAAAAACTCATTTACCCCACTCCCAACCGCAGGTCTTTCGTCCTGCGCTGTAGGGACTGCTTGCCATTGGACCAAGTGACCCAAGGACGCAAATCCTCGTCCAATAATCTCTTTGAGATTTTTCAGATGATTCAGGAGTTCACACAGTTTTTTTGCCTTTTAAACTTCCTTAGAAATGTTGTGCATTGCATTTTTTTTGCTACCATTATCTTAGCGAAATTCGAACGACTAGCGCCGTTGTCTGACTGAAGCTAGAATTGCGATTTCTCTTTTTGCTGATTATGAATTTAGACTTTTGGAAGTGGTATTTGAACTCAATTAGGGAACGTTTAATTTCTACCCGGATCATCCATAGAAGGAAGGAATCTTGTATTTTAAATATTTGTTATTCTCCTGATGGTGTACATCACACTACTCCTCGAATCATGACGCCACGTCATTAGTGACAGCTGATTAGGAATGCTTAAAATTTCGTAATGATCTTTCTTATTTTATTCTACATCCCTATCTAAAATTCATCTACCGGACTAAGATTATTTTTGGTTCTAGGTTAGCTACTATATTAAAGATTTATTTTATTTTATTTTATTTTTTTCTATATCTAACACTGATTACTTTTACATTTCCAATAAGGTTGGGACTATTCTACTTTTACATTAGTTTTTTTTTTGATTTTGCTGTCTATATGAAGTACTACATACAATCTACACAATGTTAAATGAATAACATGATAATATTACATCTAATTCTACTTGTGTTACATGCATGAATGATTTATAACAAAGAATATTTGGTTCATCATATTCACCGATGACATTAAAACACTTTCACTATTGGGATGTTTGAATTGTCAAAGCTATTAGGAAGTAACACATGTAGCTTCACATCTATTCATCACCTTTCGTGTCCTTAGTGTACTACACCCTTCTGTTGTAAATTACTGTCCTTCACTCCTTTTGTCCTGGCAGAAATTTCGAAGCATTTACGTTATGGTTTCTTCGTGGAACAGTTCGAGTCTAGTTGTCTTTACACGACAAGTTTTCCCTAATAGTCAACTGGGAAATGACCGTTAAATATCGTTCTAATAGTCAACTGGGAAATGATTCTTCCCACTACAGGTGTTGGTGTTTTTCTTCTCAGCATATCATTTTTTTTAGGATTTTTGAGGCACATAGAGAATGTATTCTCGCGTAAAATTGTTCATTTGTGCCTTTTGATATGGGTTGTCGTCATACTATAGTGACTCTCTTAATATATTGTCTTTAAGTTCAACTTCAAACATCTTCAAATATCATTTAACTTCAAATATCGTTAAATATCGTTTATCTTGTACTGCTCGATGGTGTTCTCAGAGTTAAAGTTCAAATTGTTGTTAATTTCTGTTCAAATATCTTCAAATGTCTTTAAGTGTCATTTAACTTCAAATATCGTTTATCGTGTGCTGATCGATGTAGTTCTCAGAATTAAACTTCAAATTGTCTTTAATTTCGTCTTCAAATATCTTCAAATGTCTTTAAGTATCTTTCAACTTCAAATATCGTTAAATATCGTCTATCTTGTTCTGATCGATGGGGTTCACAGAATTAAACTTCAAATTGTCTCTAACTTCAGTTTCAAATATCTTCAAATGTCTTTAAGTATTTTTCAACTTCAAATATTGTTAAGTATTGTCAATCTTGTTCTGATCAATAGGGTTCTCAGCAATTATGTGATTATATAGTTCGTTAAAACACCTTATACTGAGGTTCAAATATAGTGTTACCTGATACATAATTTGGTTCATAGTTGAAGAAACGACAATCGAAGGCAACTGTTGTTTTAGCAGACGAAGCTGGGATGAAGTTGCCTGGAGTTATGGTGAGTACTCTTCGTTGGTTGAGATATGATGAAAATAGATGTTACTGGGTTGTATCTGTACTGGGCAGCTCATTGTAATACTCAATGACCAAAGTGTCCATTTACTTCCTGTAATAAAAATAGCGAGGCAGAATCACATGTTCTTTGAAGTAAATACTCATACAATAATTCACGCATTAATTGGGTTATAATTCCTTAGCTATGAGACAGAATTAAATAAATAAACTAATATTAGTACTTTCAACAAAAATCTAAAACAGAAATGAGAACGGAAATATCGATATTATATAGACATAATTTACCCTACATTATTAAGTTTGAGGTCTGTTTTTACAATATTTTTTCATGCCTGCATTGTTCACGCAAGTCCGTATTGTTTAAGAAACGCATGTTGCAGCGTCATAACCACATTGTTTTACGTAAACAGTACTACAATGAGGGAACAAGACATAGTAAGGAAGAGTGGAGAACTCTCTACCCACTAGTTTTCTGATGTCTTCCCTATTTCTTGGCTTAGACGTTCTTATGGGGCTCCGGGTTTAACGGCAGAAATACCGAGGTTCTTAGTCTCAGGATTTTTCCGTAATTGGAAGTTAACATTGGTTCCTCGTATTCGCTTTTTAAATTAGGTCATTGGATGCAGGATTTCCAAGCTTGCCTCCGTAGATACCCGTTAATGCCTTGCATAGACTATAATTGTAATGAAGGGCTGACATCAATACCTTTTAAGAAGGCTATTGTCTCAGCAAATCCTTCAGAACTAAATGAATAAATATTATATTAAAGTCTTATTGGAATCCGTTAAGCGAGGAACACCTTCACATTAATAGGGAATTCCTTGTGGGTTTTACTTAGTCGCCATTGGACATACACAGGGTTTCAATCCATATATCTTAACTGATTAAATGGTTTTAAAATTTAACATATTATTATTGAGATATAATTCCACATCCGCCGTGAAATTCTACATATAAACGTACCAATAGGTTGTTTGGTTATAGTTACCAATTGTTGGCTATTAGTACATATATTAATCGACTAAGAAACACATGAATGAGCAATGTGTAGGCCTAAAATAATTATAATCTGCACTAAGATAAAATATTTCGTATAATTAGACGCTTCTGTACTGATAATATCTTGTTTTGGATACTATCCATCTTAGTTAGGACATGGGTAGATTTTTCATAGAAAATCTGAGGGAGACCTGAGTTAGCATAGGTAAGATATAACCTGACTGACTTACGAAAATATGTCACAAAAATTAGAGCACAAGATATGTCATAGATAAACCAATGAAATTAAAGAAAATTTTTGTCACAGAACTATAGAACAGTGATCTCTCTGTTATTGTATACGTCATAGATATAAACTAATGAAATTAAATTTTTCGCCAAGGAGCTAAAGACTTTAATGCCTTTGTTTCTTTATGAAATTAATTTTTAACAAAGCTGTAGGACAGCATACGTCATATATATAATATAATTAAATTAAAAGCTTTTCTTTTTTTTTTCTTTTTTTTTTTTTTCGCCTCGGAGCGATAATAAAGTAGACTCTCTGTTTCTCTTTCAAACCGTTCAGATCCAAAAAACTAAAACTTGACTAGTTCACTGAAGTTTCTATTCAACCTTTAAGTATTGCTTTGATTGGCCCTGACTGGCATAAAAATACTAATTTCTTACACTTGAAGGACTGAAAAATATCCCTTCCTACGGTTATTTAAAAAAAAAATTACAAAAAACAATCATGGGCCATGAGGTCCTCCCCAGGCTTCCCACAAGACGTGTTCCAATGCGAGTTGTTGTTTTAAGTAGACCACTAGCTTCCTACCGGTGGTTATTCTCTCTGATCGCCGACGTTTTGACCTCATTCATACTATTTTATTTTATTTATTTATTTATTTTTTTCATTAATATTGACTTTGTTAAATTATATTGCACACTTTTTAATTTATTATGGTTTTAAATTAATATCTTTAAAATTTTTCTTTTCATTAATTAGGGATATTGCCATCTGTCAGGTTTTTTTAACGGTTCTGCCTGATTGTGTCGTTATTTTCTCCTCTGTTTCTTGCGGTTTTTTGTTTTTCGGTTTGTCTAACGAAATAAGGTCAAACTTTTTGTATTATTTTTTAAAAAATTCGTGCCCTTTTAATATCGTTTGTTTTCCGTGTGTGGCTGCTGAGGTCGGCCTTGATTTCCCTATTTCTTTAGCTACTATTTGGTCTGATTCACCATCAGACTCTTCGGAACTAGTTTCCGACGAATCCAGATTAGAACTTTTAGAGGTGGCACTTTTTGTGGTATCACCTGCCATTCCTTCGTAAATTTCTACTCTTCTGGAAGTAGAAGGTTTATTCTTTAAGTCCTCGCCTTGAGTTCTCAACTCGGGGGATTTCAAAGATTCTTGAGAGCTTTGGGAGGAATCAATTGTTTTTGCGGGGTTCCTCCATTGTTTGAAGGCCATGTCCTCAGGGGGATGAGGCATTTTTTGCACTAGGGTTTCCCTCCATGAAGTCCAATGTTTAGGTTTGGCCTTGGATACAGTTATATCATGATATTGACCTTGCTGGTCATCCTTTGAAGTTTTATTCTCGGGTAATGCGCTTTGACTGGTTTTAATGGGAAAATTTATTAGATCCACAGCCTCTCGTTGGTTTGTTTTACTTAAGTGTTTGGGAGGAGTTTTCTTAACAGTAATACCGGGGGTTTCTACAGCTCTGTTTAATTCTTCCTGTAAAGATAGGGGCCTTTCTATTGGTGTTGTAAGGGACACCATATCGTCTGGAAATCTTTTGGGGGGACATGGGGTCGAGATTCTATCGGGGAAGAATTGGGTTTTTGGAGATATTGTATAATCTAAATCTCCTGCGCTCGCCGACGAAAACCTTTTTGGAGTTTTTGGCGTTTTTATTCTTACTGGTATTAGGGATTTTTTCTCATGAACAACTAGATTTTCCATTGCTAAAAATTCTTCAAAGTTTTGTTCATCCCTGTCATTTTCAAAGTAGTCTTGCTTGAAATTAAAGGGTTTTAGCTCTGCCAATCTTGATCTAGGGGGCTCATTTTCCGAATCTGACGAATCAGTAGAAGAGGACCCATCTCTCTGGAAATTTGGCTCTTTTTATTCGGCTAACATGCGCCTTGTAAGTTCTTCCATTATCGGGATTTTCCATTTTAAAGGTATATTCATTATCGTACTTTTTGACTATTCTGTACGGCCCAGAATATTTGTTGGAAAGTTTTTTTCCTTCCGTTTTTGCCTCGTTCTTTAGGTAAACGTTGTCTCCTACTTTGAAATCTATATTCCCCTTAACTTTGGGTTGGTTTCTTAGCTCTTGGTTTATTTTACGTTTTTCCAACTCTTGCCTAACTATTTTATAAGTTTTCCTCATCCTATTAATGAACTCTTGTTTATAATCCTCCGAGTCGTTATAAAGAATCCGAGACTCAATAATATAAATCTATGGAACTCTAAAATATCGACCAAAAATTAAAAAAAATGGATTTTCTTTGGTTTCTTCGGAATAAGCCGTGTTAATTACGTTAGTTAAGTAAGGTAAGAATTTATCCCAGTCGCTCCTATTGTCTTTCGTATAAATAATTATAACGTTCGAAAATATTTTATGTCTGTTTTATATTTTGCCATTAGCTTGTGGATTGTAAGGCGCTGTCACCATTTTCTCTATATTAATGAAACTCATTAAATCTTTTGTTACTTTTGCAACAAAGTTGCTCCCGTTGTCTCTCAAAATTTTATTAGGAATGCCAAATTGTAAAAATAATTTTGCTAATGCCTTACTTGTGGCATAAGCACCTTGATTTTTTAATGCTTTTGCAAAAGTAAATCTGGAAAAATGATCCACAACCGAAAGAATACAAGTATTACCTCTGCTGGAAACAGGTAAGCCTCCACTTGTACCGTATAGGTCAAATGAGATAATATCGAAGGGGTACTTTGCTATTGGGACCCTTCCCATTGTAGGATTTGGATAAACTGGGGGGATTTTTCTCAAATTACATGCTTCGCATGTACTTACAAATTCTTTAAGTTTTGTCAGTGCAGATTGTACGTAAAAGTATTGTTTTAACTTATGGAACGTTTTCATAACTCCTAGATGTCCACCTGTGTCCGAGGGGAAATATTCAAATGCAGGCCCTATTAGGTTTTGTGGTAACACAGGTATTATCGAGGTTTGGTTTCTATTTGTTTCAGCAGTCACAATCCTACACAGTATTTGTTCATCAAGGTCGTAGTAAAAATTATCTATCTCTTTTCTAAGAGTTTTGAATTTATCCGGTAACGCCTCATCATTCACAAAATAATCAATTAGTGCTACACACATTTCGTCCTTTTTTTGCTTTCTTTTTATATTTTCCAAAGACAAGGGACAGTAGTTAATCGTCTTTTCTTTTACTGCGTCTTTGACTTTGTTTTTCTTACATCCATGTTTCCTTTTAGCATTAATAGCATTAACTTCATTTTCTTCAGTTTCCGACGGACCATTTTCTGGATCTCTACTCAAAAAGTCGCAAGCTGCATTTTGTTTTCCCTTTTAATGTTCAAATTCATAATCTTGGTCTTGGATTTTCATAGTCCATCTAGCTAAAATGCCCATGAGGTTTTTAAATGTGCGCAGGTACTGCAAGCTTTTATGTTGTGATCGTAGCATAAATTTTCTAACAATTAAATAATGTCTAAACTTGTCCAAGTGGTA
Source organism: Artemia sp. Qi Xiang Cuo (assembly GCF_049724085.1). Taxonomy (NCBI): domain Eukaryota; kingdom Metazoa; phylum Arthropoda; class Branchiopoda; order Anostraca; family Artemiidae; genus Artemia; species Artemia sp. Qi Xiang Cuo. The sequence goes on from NC_142806.1 coordinate 4,655,526, forward strand.
GATAATAGATAGTAATTCTAAGTTTGTGGCGGAATAACTACTTTCGCCTTTTGATAAAGTTTTACTTGAATAGCACATAACTTTTTCTATTTGTTTAGGTGTTCCCTTGAGAGGGTTAGGGTCTTCGACCGGGATTATTTGCGAAAGGATAGCGCCTATGCCCTTTGAGCTAGCATCAGTGGTAACGATGAATTTTCCGTTTTCGAAATCAGGGAGTGATAAAATTGGTTCAGAAGTGAGCGCCTTTTTGAGTTGGTCTAGGGAAGTTTGAGCTTCCTGGGACCAGGTAACATTATGGAAGTTCCCATTAGTTAAGTCTATGAGGGATTTTGCAATTTGGGCAGAAGTGCGTAAGAATTTTCAAAAGTAGCCAGTAAGTCCTAAAATATCCCTTCGTTCTTTTATAGTTTTGGGGGGTTTGAGGTTCATAATACATTTTATTTTATCCGGGTCTGGGGATATCTCTCCCTGGGTTACTACTACTCCTAAAAATTCAATTTTGTATTGAAATGAATTTACTTTCTCGGGCCGGCATTTTAAATTGCCTTGCCTAAAATTCTCAAATGCCTTAGCTAAAGTTGCTAAGTGCTGCTCAGTGTTTTCACCTTCGCATATAATATCATCGACAAAAAGAATGATGTTCTTTGATCCTCTCAGCAGGTGCACTAGGGGTCTACAAAACACGGTTGAACTTGTTTTAAGATCAAATGGTGCCCTTAAATATTCATAAGAACAATATTCATATGCTGAAAATACGGTTTTATGGATATACTATTCGGATATTTTGACATGTTTTTAGACTTGTCTAAGATATAAATAATTAAATATTTAGTTTTTGCTGTAAAGTGCTTTAAGAATTTCATTTACTATTGGTAGATGAAATTAATCGTTCACTACTTGTTTTTTGAGAACCCTATAATCTACTACAAGTCTATGATCGCCATTCTTTTTTGGTACTAAGATCACTGGTGCGCTATACGGACTTATACTTGGGCGTATAATTTCGTTTCTTTCTAATTCATGGATTTTATTTTTTAACCACTCTTTGTGCTTATATGGCACACGATATGGCTGTTTTGCTACGGGATTACCAGTCGTTAAAATTGAATTTTCATAAAATTGAAAAACCCCGATATAATATTCAGATGCAGAAAAAAAAAACATAAAGTTACAAAATAAATCGCATAATTTTTTATTCAGTTCCATATACGTAATATGATACATATTAAATTTGTTTAAAAATTGCAACTCAGTCAAGGGATATTCGTTATTTGAAGTTTTAATGCCGTTAACTAGGTTTCATTTAGAATTTTCACATGTATTTAAATCATTTTACGTTAAAACATCGATTTGGACTAAACACGTGCCCTTTTTAATTGTGATTGTATCGTTATCATGGTTATTGGATATCCAAATAAAACCTTCCCCTTTGTCATAAGGTATAATCTGTTCCTCGCATAACAGATTTTCGGGTATTTCAGACGGTGTCGCAAACCATATTTCTGATTTGCTAATTATTGGCTCGATAATCTGTGATATTTGAATTTTTTGCATCGTTTTAGGAGGGACTTTTGTTTTCCTTATCGCAAATCCGTAATATTTTTCTTCATTTTAATTGGTTATTAAATTCATACTGGAACTATGCTGCGCCATTGAGGCATCTTGCGGAATCACGTTGGGTTTTATTATATTCTTCCATATTTCCTCTATTTTATTAATTTCGTTTGACCTGTGCTGTTGTATATCTCCTATTTTTATTTTCTCAGATTCAATACTGTTCTTATTTATATTTACTTAATTTCTGCGATATCTCTCAGGATAATTGAATGAATTTATGCCCTGTCTTTGCGAGACATGAGGTTCGAAACACTTCGACATTATACCATTAGAAATTTTTTTTACTGTTATGTTATCTTCGTAACCTCTGTTACGATTTCTTAAGGTAGAAATTTCTTCCCCTACCTTAGCTGGGTATACAAGCTTCTCGTTGGCTACGTCTAATAGTATTCTATTAGACCTTAGAAAATTTGCCCCTATAATAGCTTCATATGGGAGATTGTCACATATAATAAAACTTGTCATGAACGTTCTATTGTCTCTTTTGAAGTCTAGGTAAATTGACCCTTTTGCATTTAATTTATGACCTGTGACACTTGTTAAATTGGGATTATTGGGGTTTTTTTATCGCCTAATGTGCAGAGGCAACATATTAAATACGCAAGAGTTTATGATATTTACAGTAGCTCCGCTGTCAACTAAGGCCGTAAAGTAAACGTTTTCTACACAAAAATCATTAAATAGAGGTAACTTGTTAATAATATCACTACAAGAAGGCACTAGTATTGTTTTGGACCTATTAAGTATTCCTGGCACCCTCTGGGTCCAACTTATGTTTCTGAGGGGCCTGAAGCGTTTCCCTGAGAATTTATTTCATTTGTCGGTGCCTGTAATAGATATTCAGACGTATTAGGTTCCGTAGGCATATTTAAATGATTTACGTCTGCCTGTCTTCGCCATGTATTATTATGGTAACGTGGATGTCTCGTTTCAGTGCCATTTGCTGGCGCTGATTGCCAGTGCCGTTGGCTTGTAAAATTTTCATTTCTCCTTGTCAAATTTTCTTGATTTTTATATTGCATTCTCGAATTATATTTGCCTTGTTGAGTATTTGGGTTTTCAAACCGGTAATTAAGTTGCCTTCTGGGGAGAGGGTTTTACAAATTGGGTCGGCACACATTATATGGTGCTGATTTATGTAATCCCCCCTGGCTATATCCTAGTGCACGACCGGTGCCGAAATTTGTCCTTTTGAACAAATGGTTATCGTAATTTTGCGTATTACCGACATCATTTTTTGGTCTTGGATTGTTGACATAGTGGCACTCTCTTGCTCTGTAGCCAACACGATTGCAGTTATAGCATCGTATTATTGTAGGGTTAATGGGCTGAAAACGTACTGTTTTCTGCTTAGCGGGTTCTGGCGTTTTGTTTCTTTGTGCTACTGGGGAGTTATCCCTTGAAAAGAAATTGGGGGATGCTTGATCGCCCTTGAGGATTTGGTTCGCGTTTGAGTCGCCTAGGTTATTTATTTTTGCATTACTATGATTAGCAACCATTTTATGAACTTCGATTAGTCGCTCTACCTCTTGGACTGCAAGATCCAACGTCTGAATATTCTTGGATATTACTACTCTATATAGTTTTGGGGGTAGCCCTTGCAAAAAGGTATTTAGTATGACTTTTTCATACAGTTGCCCAGAACCACTTCCTTATTTTGCTTCTACGGAAATGCGTATATTATCCAGATATTTCCTTGTATTTTGTGAAAAATCAAAGCTTACTACTACATGTTTTAATTTATTTATTGAACTGGTTTCTATAAATCTCTCTTTGAAAGCTTTTAATAAGTCATCAACTGTATTTATTGGCAAGTTGGCGTTATTGCCTATGGTACGCTCAACCTGTTTTAGAAAGGTTAAGGCCTAGCCTCTTATTCGTAGAAGCAGTATGTCTTTTAGTGCTCCAACGTCTATTTTTGTTAATTGTACAAACTGGGTCAATTGGATATAAAATTCGTCAATATCTGACTAACCATTGTATTCTGGGATAGATTTTGTAATCTCTATATTTTTGGCTACTAAATTTTGCACTATTAGTAATTCACTGAGATCGTCTAAATTTTTTTTTTTTGCGTTTATATAAACTTAAAATTTTAATTAGAAGATTTTGTGGTAGGCTATTATCTACAATGAGATATAAAGGTTTTCCTATCGTAGCCTAGCGGTTATAGGTCTAATCAATTTACTTATATATCTGTATCCCTCCCACAATTAAATTCAAATTACAAAGTTTTCAAAGCCTAATTAGTTCGCAGTTTTCCTCCAATATCTGACTCGCACCAGTTGTACCATTGAAGCTATATTGAAAAAAATATTTGTTATGGGTTGTGATAGAAAAATAAGTATTTGAATTAAACGTATTCTTATTAATCAAAAACAAAACCTAGCGTTCTCAATAAGTAAGATATGAATGGCATAGGTTTACTTCCCTATTTCTTATTTCTTACATTTGAACCGGATGCCGTAATTCCTCTAATATACATATTAATCGAATTGTATTTTAATGCTGATATTGAATATCTTTGAATTATTTCATTTAATTTAATCCATTAAAAGTTACGAGGAATTAAGAATTATTGAACTAGAAATACTGACGTCTCAGAGCTTTGTTTCCGCGGCGCAATTAGATCTTGCTTAAGAGATACGAATTCTTATAGGCTAGCAGGGGTTATAAACTCTTTCTAAGCTGTGGCGATGACAACTTTTGGTGCTTATAGGGATGAAAAAGCGTGACCTTTTTTTTTCTGGCTATCTGGACATCAGATTCCTCTGGGAGCATTTACTTTGGAGACTTGCGAACTAATTACCCACTATCGGACTAGACGCAGACATATAAACGAAACAAATACATACAAAAAGACAATAGATTTATTGAACTTACATGCTTAGTTGTACAGCAACGGGTTACTTCAATGGCAATTATGGTGACCGAGATTATTTGCGGAACCAATCGTTTGAGGTCTGACTTAAGATTAAAAATTAAAAAACACATTTATACCACTCCCAAACGCAGTTCTTTCGTCCTGCGCTGTAGGGACTGCCTGCCATTGGACCAAGTGACCCAAGGACGCTAATCTTCGTCCAATAATGTCTTTAAGATTTTTCAGATGATTCAGGAGTTCACACAGTTTTTTTGCCTTTTAAACTTCCTTAGAAATGTTGTGCATTGCATTTTTTTTGCTACAATTATCTTAGCGAAATTCGAACGACAAGCGCCGTTGTCTGACTTAAGCTAGAAATGCAATTTCTCTTTTTGCTGATTATGAATTTAGACTCTTGGAAGCGGTTTTTGAACTCAATTAGGGGACGTTTAATTTCTACCCTAATCATCTTTAGAAGGAAAGAATCTTATATTTTAAATATATGGTATTCTACTGCTGGTGCATATTTATGTTTGTTGAGGACGGTCCCTGGAGATAGGGTCGAAATATTCATTCAAATATGTCATTCCACTGTCTTGCGAAAAGAATTCCCTATTGTTCTTCTTGTTGTTGATGTTTATGATAGAAAGGCAGTGTGGCCTTCGTTGCTATTGAAATGGTGGCTCTCCAGGCAAATATTGAGCCAAGAAACTAGCACAACTTTTCGTGGCAGTGCTTCAATGTACTGTTTTATTCAGACGAAAACTCATTTAATGAAACTGAGGTTTTCAAAATGATGGAATATATATGGCGGTTATAAAGTGGCGCTCTTCAGTAAAATGGCCTTTATCAGAAACTGAGGCTGAGGCTTCAGCTTCCAAGGGTGTGTGGGTTTGCCACGCCACGACCCAACCTCATGAACTGTGTTACAGCTTTACAGACACGCAACATGGTTGCAAAAGAAGCTGCAACCTAGTAAAGAACGACCCACGGCCCACAGTAACCAAAAATTTAAGACACGTATAAAAAACTTGTCTAGTTAAAAAAAATGTTATTTGTAGTGCAAAAAAACTGCCCTCCAGGAGAGGTAACTATTATTTCAATTTGTCTTATAGTAAAATGTTATTTTGAAAACAAATATATCGGAATTCCGAAAAAATAGCCTAAAAACCCTGGAAAATGCCGTCGGATTGAAACGAAAAGTGTAGCATTCGGATCGAAATTGCTGAGAACTTATACAGGAAACTTACAGCCCCCCCCCCCCGCCCTGAACAAAAAGGCAAATCACTTTTTTGCATGAGTAGCACTGATGTTTCTTTTTTTTCTTATTTGGCTGTGGATTACTCTTAATGTTGGGGTCAAGGCGCAAAGGTGCATCCATAATTTTTCTCGGGGGGAGGGGGTACGATAAAAAAAAACCTTCAAAAACTTGTTATTACTGTATTTTTCTTGCGTTTTTAAGAGTCGAAAAAAATTTTTGAGAGAGGGTTCAAACTCTGTACCCCCACCCTGGATACGGCCTTGGTTATAATATTATTTTAAGAGCGGGACAGATTGTGCAAGGAAGGCCAAATTAGGAATAACTTTAAAAAAAAAGATGTAACATACTGAAAAAAACAAGGCCTTGCTTTTTTATAAATAAGATAATGAAAATACGGATTTTAAGTGTATCGTTGTAAACTGGGTTTGTTCGATAATTAATTTATGTAAGAAAATAATTGTTAAAAATACACTGTGTAATGCAACAAAACGGCTTTAAATCGGTAACGTAGTGCATAGTTGCAGTTCTTAATTGACTTTGGGCCAGGGGCGCATCCAGGACTTTTTTTGGGGGGGGGCAAGACAGGTTCATCCGATAAACTTGCGTTAGGAGCAAGTTTAATTAACGCAATCTTGCGTTAATTAGGTACGTTACACGACTTTAGACTACCTTAGGGGGCGCGCGCCCCCTCGCCCCCTGGATCCGCCATTGCTTTGTGCTAACTTCCTCTAAATTGGCTTTTTAAATTTCATTCTGACAATATCATTTTTAGAGATTCGTCTGACCGAAAGTGTAGAAAAATGAAATTGTCAAACAGTTTGTGGTAACGTACTGTAAGTAAGGAACGACCCGGCTCAATATTAACCGACACTCTAAAAACGGAATATTGATACCCATAGATATATCTAAAGAATCGGATTATTATGGCAATTTCAAATATATAAGTTTCATTAAGTTTAGTTTTACCCTTTAAAGGCTACGAGCCTGAGAAAATTTGCCTGTATTTCGAAAAAACGGGAAAAAGGTAATGTAACTTAAATGAAAATCACAGCTTTAAAAACTTAGGGAGGTGGTCAGCCTCTCCCTCCCTCTCCCCCAATTGATGTTATCGCCTGCTTATCCGCCCCTTGAGAATAGCTTAGAAAACAGTTTTTTGTAATTATTTCGGAAGTCAGAAATGGCCGAATATCAATTACAACCTTAAGGCTAAATAGATTAAATGAGTATTTTTGAGGGAATTAGTTGTTTATTGTTTTTTTTTGTTGTTTAAGGTTTTTTTGGCAGGGGGAGGAGTGGGTGGAAGGGCTGGGGTGGATGGGCTGGGGGAGGCTGGCAGTTGTATTTGATGCTGGTTATTGCTCTTGAAGTGTGTGAGTGAAGGGGATTGGCTTAGTTTAGTTTTTTCCTTATTTCTGTTATTTGTTTTTGGAATTGATTTATTGATTTAGGTTGATTTAGGAAGAGTTATGTATGCAATCGCTACGCGTTAGCAATTTTTTTTCCCCTAGCGTAGTGTTTTTTAATTATATTGGCTTGATTTTTGGTTTATTTGATAAAATCACAGTAGACAGAATATACCAGTAAGCTTATCGCAGATCATTTCTGGTCTTCGTTCTCGTTGCGAACAAAAAGCTCCTCCCACTTATTTCTGCATTAGCGGGAATATTGGTTAGTCTGTTTCCGATTGTTTCAATGCACTTTGATGGAAACAGACGGAAACAGACTAACCAGTATTCCCGCTAATCTGACTTCGCCTATGTTTATATCTGCAAAAACGTTCTCCGGAGCACTCGCACCCCGGTCCGGGTTTTTATAATGGGTGAGATAGAGAATGATCATACTGGATTATATATGAACTGTGGATAAAATAAACAAAAACCTAAGGCGTGACCTGACAACTTATTCGTTCGCTTTCCTTGAAAGAATTTCAAAATACATTCTTCCTCGTAAATTGCTCGATAAGTGTGTGCAAATATTTACTAATTGTCTTGCAATAGATATTGGGCAATAACAGTGTATTATAAAAGGTTCATGCTCTGTGTAATCATTTCGTTCGGAAGTCAATATTTAATTTTTTTTCTTCTTAATATTCGCGGAATAACGGGCTGTAGGGACAGTATAGAGCAATTGTTCCCAACTGGTTTTGGGCCATGTCCCATCTGAGCATTTCAAAAATTCGGAGGCTTCTCTTGTGATATCTAATTTCCGTTATTTAAAATTTTATGTGC